>NC_083738.1:9365000-9450000 GCF_033458585.1 Syngnathus typhle | reverse complement strand
CATCACAAGTGTATATACAGTGTACTGTGGGGAGAGAAAGGCCCCTGCATAGTGACATTTCCCTCCTGTTTCTCCTCCTCCAACCTGTCAAATGGCAGTAGGCAGGTTCACAGCCCAAGAGGAGGTGGGATGATGATGACACAGGAGAGAGCGGGGTTGTGTTTTGCTTTGTCCTTGACATGCCGTCTTTAAGGATACTCTCAGTCAGCATCACAAATGTGGATGTAGCCGACTTCAGTACCGTTCCTCAAGATATAAGACTACTGCACATTGGTGGTCAAACTTCAGCTGTATGGTGGCGAGGTACTCAATTCAAGCCACTGCAGTTCACAAAAGTACCAGTTGGGCAAATAGTGAACAATTCATTAATAAAAGGCTTCAAGCTTTTAGTGGCACTCCCAGTTGAGGTTTACTGCATAATTAAACACAAAAGCAACATTAACCCATTGCGTATTGAAAACAACACAGTTATTCTTTAGCAAAGTATGCTTACCTTATTGCTAACAAACAACGGAAAACATTGTTGACATGCTGATGGTTTGCACGGATTGCCGTCAATATTTGGACACAAACGGTGGAGCAACACATTTAGACAGCTAATAAGACAAATTGGCAATAGTAACAAAAAATTTTCTTTCACTATGATTAATGAATAATATTACAGCATCTTCCTGGGTCACCAGTTGTTTTTCGGTTATAGTTGTAGAAGAAGAACTATTTTTCTTTTCTTTATGTTTGTTTGCATGCCTGTGGTGCTCCTTCAATTACGCCCTGACAGATCACATATATCTGATGCCATAGCCCTGGCCAATAGTAAGAAAGTAGTAATTGATGTCGAGAAGTATTGTGAGGTGATACATCTGGACTGAGAGACTAAGATTTTTGTACGTTGGGGAGGAGGTAAATTTAGCCTGTGTTTTTAGAGGAGAGTCCTGCCACATGTTTTCAAGTAATAATCTATAAGTCATTTATTTTAAATAATATGAGTGTTTAGATTGTGACACATTTATATTAAACTATTGATGCACTGACACTATAGACTTCAACTGGAACCATCTTCCACAACTGCTTATCATGTTTGGACTGGCAGCAGGGCCGGGAAACTCAAATTTTGTTCTTCACCAGGGAAAAGTTTGAGGACTTATTTAGTTTGGCTGCTGGAGTACAGAAGCCCCCAACTTGTAGTAACCTTGTAGCCACAAATTCACCCCTCCAACTAGAAGTGTGACTGCAAATAAAGCGACAGGCAGTCAAGTAGCGAGGGGAGTCGAGAGCTTCATTAGCCGGCTCAGTGCTGCTGCCGGCAGCACTTTGAACCGGTAGCGCTCTGATCATCAGCGAGCACGCCATCTCACACCTCATCATTTCATACGCTCGCTACTTTGGGCACAAGGCAGGCAGGCTGACTCACAGGGACATCTGCAGAAAGTAGTGGGCTGCTTGTTTTTTATCTTAATTTTCTCTGAACCTTCACACTGAGGGTACGGTGAGGGGTTGCAATCGAAAGCTGCATTAAACGGGAGAAACTTTTCATGCACTTTGCTTTCCTAATGGACAAAGACGGCCTTCAGCTCGGCCACAAGCGCAGCATTATCATAGCGCAACAATGCTGCATATCAAACAGCCCCCAGCCCAAATCAAAGACGACACAAGACAAATGCTCCTGAGACTGCAGAGGAGGTTTAACATCACAGATAAAACGATCATTGATTCTAACTGTACCATATGCTGGTACGTTGATGAAATCTGACTTTGGAACAGGGGTGTCTAACCTTTTTACTCAAGGTAAAATAAATTAAGGCTGAAAGAGTCTCAACATTCTTGACTTTTAACACGCTTAAACTAATCAATCACCGTAAGTGAGGATATTATTCTTTATAGTTTTAAATATCGTTACTGTCTGTCAGAAATCTCACAGGGCAATGCAAATGTCCCCCGGATTGTCGTTTGGACCGCCCTAGATTATAATTTAAGATGATTGATCTAGCTCCGAACTGAGCGGCTTCATGGTGGCTGCCATGGTATGGTGGTCTGAAACTCAGCAATTGGTACCACTTTCTGCCAATGGCCAAAATTACTTCGGGTGGCGTCTGCGATGAGCATCAACTGCCTACCTGTTTGGACATATTCTACTACGTGTAGGGCGGACGTGTGTGGCGAGGGATGACAAATCCCTCTCTTTGAGGCTGTGACAGCGCGAGCGTTTATTTAACGCTAAGAGAATGTTTGTATTGTTCTAGCACAATTAACACTTCATCCCGGATAAATAATCCTGATCCGCTAATGTGCTTACGCCGTGGCAAGCATCTCTGCTTCGTCTGGCTGTGTGGGTTAGCGTGTCTTTGGTAACGATGTGGATTCACCGGCTAATGCCACTCGTCGCCTCTAAGTTAATGAAGAAGGGGAGAAGCAGGGTTGAGACAGCGGGTCTCTGCTCCTCCGACGTCACACGATAACCATGGCTACACCCTCCAGGGAACTCATTCTTCCTCTCCACAGCAAAGCCAATTGATGTTTGCTTACCCAGGAGGTTTGCACATTGTCCGTATAATAGGCTGCAACCACAAAGCATGTTATTCTCTTTTTTAGTACCCTTTTTATTATTCGCAATAATTGTAGGAACATAATGTAATTGTGCGGTTGCAGAGAGACAATCATTGACATGTAATTCTATTGTGTGACCAAAATAGACTCTTTTTACTGCTCAATTTTATCCTTCGTTCAAAGGGATCATTAGAATTCAATCAAATAACTCAATGTTGGGAGGCGTGAACTATAATTTTCTCCAGTCCAAAGATTTAACAATGTCTGAATTAGTGAATTTTCTGCAAAAGTGCTAAAGGCACTCAGGGACACAAAAGCAATATCCTTTCTATGTTGCTCCAAACCAAGCCGGCATCGTTCCATGTTATGTGGTGATGGCTCTCATCTTTAATAATCAGTGTCAACTCATTTCTGTCTTCGTCATTATTGTCAGTGAAAGCATTGCAAATACAAATTCCGCGGGAATTGTGAAACCCACTTCACCATTACAGGTAGGACCAGTTTACAGCGCTGTTTAGTGAACCACTACTTTTATCAAAGGTGGAAATGTACCTGACCTACATACAATAGGTGAAAATCTGCAAAATAAAAAGACCCACATCTAAAACATTTCTTAAGAAAATCTCCAATGTGCTTTAAACAAAAATGTATTCAAGCACAAAAATTATGAGCTACTGTTATATTCAATGTCTAAACATTATTTGTTTTCAAATATGATGCTTAAAGGGTTGTTTATATATTTGTTTTCCATTAGCTAGCAGACTAAAGACTAAACCTTGTGTTTGTTTGAAATTCACCACATGTATTTCTACTAGTTTTAGATTTACTTTGACCATAAACTTCAACTGGAAGTGAAAGGGTTAGGGTTGTCTCTTTCTTTGAAGAATTGCTCACTGTTTGCAAACGTGATGATTACTGTGGAGTGAGTTGGGTCAAGCTTACACTTCAGTTGGGTTCAAACGTGATAGTAAAGTGGTACACACAGTTGACTTTAGTTCCTACTGAATACTTTTATACAACTGACTAGTGAACAGTCTAAGGTGTACAGAAAATGGATGGGAATTTATTTCCTGATTAATATGCCAAAGCGCCAAATCACACTAATAGCCACACCATATCGTCAAAGATTTGGTTGAAAAGTTTTTCCGTTTCTGGAAGTGGCTAAGACTTGGACATACTGTAAAGTAAAATTCACTCCGATAACAACCTTCCTTCTTCTGCTAGTTGTTTGTTTCCGGATATCTCCAGAACAATCTACAGCGTGTGTCACAGAGATGTCAGATAAGCGCTGCAAGCAGAGTAAAGGGAACATGGCGGACAGATTAAATGCTCGTCAGGGTCTCGTCATGCGATTGTGACACGGCTGATTCACCATTGACGCGACGTAGATGGCAGGCAAGATGGTTAAACAAACGGCCATTAAGATCCAAGAGACGATCAATCAGAGAATATTGAATGTGGATTAAATGTCGATGGCCACTGCAAACAGTGTTTGTATACATACATTTACCGCGACCTCAACTCTGAACACAGCGCCTCTGTGTGCTCGCTGCAATCGTTTCTCTCGCAGTCTTGTGTAAATTAATCTGCGCTGCACTAATGACAGAAAAATGTGTGTTGTCGCTCCATTTACAAGCGCAGACATTTGTTATGAGGTTGTTTTGGCAGTCGGTTCACACAAATCAGCTTTACGACTATTCATAAGCAGCTCTGGCCCATTGGCAGCACTGTGATGTGCACTTTGTTCTCGCCTGCCATGAGGGCAGCTGATGAACTCGGCTTTAAACCAAAGAATGGGCATTTTTCTTCCCTGGAAGTTATATTTTATATCCCGAAAGGCTGCGGTTTTGATGATGGACTGTTGCAGTAACAATACAGAGGAGCTGTCAATATTCCTCTTTGCACTAGGCCGTGATAAGAAGGACAGCGCGGCATTTGATGAGAGGCAACGTATCGCCTCAGGATGTGTTTGGAAACCAGGGCGGCGAATCAAACAGCTCATCTTGACAGTGACAACTATTCCCCAACCTACTCAAGCTTAATTTGCTTTCAACTCTAGCATCCATCTATGCAGAAGTACGTAACATCCAGTCATTCTTAAATTTCCGAATATATTAAACTTTAATTTGAGAATTAGCAACAGGAAGATAAGAGTTCCGATTTGGTGCAAAGACAGAAGAGGGGTCCAAGGTCATCAGAGAAAAGAGCTAAGAGGTTTACTATTGTCAGACATATGTTATCCAGTTAGTTTTGTGCTTTACCAGCTCAGGAGAAACACGAGTATCTCTCCTGGGAAAAGATTAAAGAAGATACTACAGGGTCTGCTTCCAATTTCAGGCCAATAAAACAGATGACATATCCTTGTTTATGGAGATGGAATATGCAGTGGATACGCACACACACACACACTCACACACACAAAGAAATATATAAATATACTGTGTATATATATATATATATATATATATATATATATATATGTGTTTTGCTGGCTGTTATAAGTCACATCACAACTTTTCTTAGTGGCTGCACGAGTAATCTATACTACCAGTCATATCACCGGCCACAGGATATTTTAGCAGCTTTCATTACACGTTTCTGTGTGTTTTGACGCAGTGGATTGATTGAGATTGGACAATCGTTGCTTCCAGTGCACAGCAATTACTTGACAGGCTGCTGTGGCAGTGGACATCTAAATTGTCTCATTGCGGCCCTGGCGTGAGACAATATCAGCATCTGGGACAGGAGATGACTTTTGGCGCTATGATTATGTAGGTCACACAGTCATTTCGCAGATCCACTATACATTAAGGTGTGACTGCAGGTATACACTACCGTTCAAAAGTTTGGGGTAACAAAATTGTTTGGGTGACCCCAAACTTTTAAACGGTAGTGTAAATTCTATTATAATAAAATATTATGAATTAAATATTATAAATTATATTTTATATTTGTATGAGATTTTTTACACAGAAGATTATATATATAATCTATAAATAATTATCTAAATAAATATATACACTACCGTTCAAAGGTTTGGGGTCACCTAAACAATTATGTGACCCCAAACTTTTGAACGGTAGTGTATGTGCAAAACCAAATGTTTAAGTGATGGTCAATTGTCAAGAAGGAGGAACTAGTCCAAAATAGCCTTATTCCGAAGTCACCTAAATCTGTGATAACCTTTCCAATGTCACCAAAACCATCCCATAAGAAGCCACCATTAGAGAGAGAGCTTTCGTTCAATATTATTATTAGGCCAATTGTTTTTTCATTTGTCTTTGAGGCACGAATATGCACCTTTATAATTTCAAGTGGTGAAAGCATGTTGTCCATGTGATTAAAAGTGAGACCTGAACTATTTCAACTAGTTCTGAGTCCAATTGACAGAGAAAAGTATAAATCCTTCCTGGATGCTTCAATTTGCCATAAAACCTACCTAAACAACACGCGTATTAGCGTTCAGCCTTAAGGATTGGAAAAAAATTACCAGAATATTTCAAGAATCTGTGAATCTTTCACTACATCGAGGAATAACAAAAGGATAATGTGCGGATTAAAGCGCCTTGCGGCAAAGATGGGCTTTAAATGCGGAAATATGCAACAGATTTTTTTTCCCCTTGGTCTATGAATTAGCCTAGTGTTCTGCCACAAATATAGCGTGTAATGTGCTTGCTAAGGGGGATTATTGAGGAAATGGAACTCGAGATGTCTGGCATTTCAGGGATAACACGTAGAAAACACTCAATGAACTAGCTTACTGACACAGTTGACGAATGCCATTCAAATGCTTTCAGTTGTTCTTTTGGCAATTCTTACAGTATGGTATAGCTGAAGGTTGTGAATCATAGGAAATGATTCAAAAGGCTTTGAACCACACATAAAATCAACCTTGGGGACCTTGGAGAAGGTTGTTTAGAGTGCTGTATGCAGTTTCCACTTACATTATAGTAGGAAGGCTGTGTGTGGGGTTTTTCACCCTCAAATTCAATCTACAGCTTGGTTCAATACATTGGTTTGATTCCAACACAGCCATGTGCACATATTTTGTTTATATTTAGGATGGCATTTTAGTCATACATCTAGTTTGAAGACCTATGTGGCCCCCTCTATCACTGAGGTTGCCATCCCATTCCTAGGCTCTTAAGGAGAATTATCACTATGTTGCCAAAGTATCATTGGTAGAATACATACCTAGTATTGAAAGGTTGACACCGAGGTTTGGTTAAAAAATAACAACAGTCCCAGCTGCTTAACCTTCAACAATGTCAGTTGTACTAAAATTGTTTTTAGTAACTTAATGCCAACCTTTTGTAGTGACTTGAGCTGCTGTTTCCCTTCCAACCTCACCTCTGCGGTCCACCCTGTGACTTATCTCAAGCTGTGTCCTCAAGCAAGCCCTTGTAAAGGTTCCAAAGGTCACTCTTTAGGGAACTCTA
The DNA here is from genome assembly GCF_033458585.1 of Syngnathus typhle. Taxonomy (NCBI): domain Eukaryota; kingdom Metazoa; phylum Chordata; class Actinopteri; order Syngnathiformes; family Syngnathidae; genus Syngnathus; species Syngnathus typhle. The sequence continues at coordinate 9,443,017 of NC_083738.1, read as the reverse complement.
AAAATGGTGCCAGTGTCTGTGAGCAAACTGGAATGTCATGACCCCATGTCAGTAGTTTCAATCAACTTTTGACTGTGCCCAGTGGGAATTAGTGTTCCCCCTCTTTTTGTTCGAAAGAAGTCTTAGGAGGGCAGAGAAGATTGATGAACTCAAATTGAATCAAGGAAAGAGAGAGGACTGAATTGGTTTCCAATAAGACGATCAGAATCATTACAACAATTCATCCTCAGCTCCATGCATCAGGTACTATATGTATTCCATGGAGTTATACAAATTTGATATGAAGTCAATGATTACCATAAATATCCCATTACAAATGAGGGTGCTTTGGATCATTCAGTTTATGGCAGTTTGAGCACACTGAGACGCACCAGGGGTGGACCTAGGCCTTTCGGCCAAAGGCTCTTACATGACCCAGGCCAGACTTGCCAATGGATGAGAACATCTGGAATTACTCTCGAACACGCCTACTTTCACACACGCAGATGCACGTACGCACTCACACACACACAGAATCATCTCTAATCTTGTGACAAACAAAGCGATTTGGTTCTGTCACTGTGAGATGTTTATTATCAACCTACAGGCAGAGTGACAGAGATATGAAACACGAGGTGTGGCTCACTTGATGTAAATTTGCTCTGCATTAGCTACCACCACACACACACTTGATGGAAAATTATGCTTGTTGGGCTCTCCGTACACACATACATGTCTCATGGGGCATTATCCATTAGTCTTTTCTTCCACACATAATAGACCATCATCAAAACGTGATATTTATACGAGTGTATTGGAATTATTGGTTTGTTTATTTATGTCTGTGTATGGCTCCCACAGGTCCAATGGCCTTCACGGAACATGGCAAAGAGCTGGAGGAAGCAGCTCCACTGAGAAAGCTGGTGCAGCAAAGCCCTTTGAGGAGCGGTCAGAGCCACAGACCAGCCGGATGGAAGCGGAGACGCCCACGGCCCCGCCTTTCCCACAAGGGGCCAATGCCGTTCTAGAGCAAGGTGAGGTTCAAGGCTCATAACATTTCTTAGACAGCATTCAGTCACTTTGAGTGTTTCTGCTGATGAAAGAGTCTAAATACTGAAACTCTTACAATAGTACCAGGATGTCTGTATTCAACACAAGAATGCCATTGTTGACTTTGTTGACAGATTAATGAATTTACATGCCTTCATTGTACAACAAAGGTGGGTCCTGCAGCAATGTCATTCATTTAATCATACAGGAGATTGATATTGTTAGAAACCTGACCTTTGGGTTCATTCCACTAGAATAAATATGTTCTGTTCATTTGGTTAAGTCAATTAAAACCCTTAAACAAAGATAACACTTTCAAGAGTTTGGTTTCTCGTCTTAACCTCCAGCGCTTAAAAGAATGTTTAACTTTGCTGTCAAGTCAAACAACCCGTCGTGCGAATAATCTTTTATCAAAAATCTGAGACAATATTTTACTTCTCACCTATTCGCAGTTTGATTTTCTGAGCTGACCCAAAGCAAGCTGCCTTTATTTCAAAAGAAAACAGATGAGGCGTCACTGAGAAACTAAAACATGCTAAGGCAACATGATCAAATGTACAGTGTATACATATGCTTGGCCTATGCACTCGCCAATGTTTGCACATTGCACAAAGCAACAGCAACATATACGTATGTATGCATACAGAAACACAAGACCCATTAGGGAATATTTTAAGAGACAGGGGAACTCTCTCAGACACCATTTCCTCCTCAGGGGGTGCCATGCAGACAACACCGACCTGCAAAGGGCCGTCATAAATTCAAACCGAAGTGAGATGAGGCTGCAACCCGCGGACATCAAGGCATGGTTGAAAGAAAAAAAGTCTTACAATGTGGACAGCGAGACAAACATTTTACAATCCACAGAGAATTATGATCTTTGTTGCGTTTTTCTATTTATTTTTTGTAAAACTTCCTTAATGTTGTGCGTTCCATTCAGGACGCTCAAGGGCGCAGAACAATAGTAAACAATCATTCAGAAGTAACACGCATTTGACAGAACATTGGTCACCCGGTCTTTTTGGTCAAACAATAATGAAAGAGGGAACCCTCAAAGACTTGTGAGTGTTCAGTGTGTCCAACACAATAAGGAAGTGGCTCTAAAAACTGAATGGTTCATAAATTACGACGCTGTCTCTGCAAACATCATTTAACACCCCTCTCCGGTTCAAAGTCTGTTCATTTAAAGACTTATAGGAAAAGTAAGTTGGCTATGCAGTTAAGAGGCTTAGCAGTCAGCACTCTATACGAGGCTACGGGAAGTGAAGTTTTACTACGCGCAGCTCAAGCTGGCATCCGTTGCACAGGTAGACTCGTAGCATCAGTAAATTAGTTGTAAAAAGGAGTTCAAAAGAGACAAGCTCATCTACTCTGGATGTCAAGTCATCACTGAGTATCTCTCAATTTAAGGAAAATAAGCAAATATATTTGCTGCATTCCAGAATTAACCCAGGGTATGTTTGGTTGAAAGAGTGTGGCTCATTGGAACGGTGGTCTGAATCCACCAACAAATCGGACTGATACGAATGATACAACTAGATGATGAGCTACAACACTACACAACTCATTCAGTACTACTGCACAATCCAAAATGCATCTAAAACTACAGCCGAATAAAAAAACAATGCCTCTAAGTTGAGGTGATTACGGTAGATGGTGGTACCAATCTACCAGCTGTGTCATTTAATAGCATCTCACCATCCTAATGTCCGAGGAATATTGGACAGATCATCTTTTATTCTTCAAAACACCACAGGCGATGTGAAAGTTTCCTCTTGACACATTCCAGATGTGAGATGAAAGACTCTTGATCGCAAGCTCTAACATTCAAACATTCCGCCAGGCCAATATTATAAAAGCCAACCACTAAACGACAAAGAGACGACAGGATATTACACATTTTGAAGCCACGGGAGATTTTTGAAGGCCGATGTGAGAAAGCTTAGAGCTGGAGTCCTACAATGATTTTTCCATTGAAAAAGAATGACTCCTCCTTTGAGGATGAGGGGTATGACCTCAAACAGTTGTAGTGAGATCATTCTGAGGACCCAGCAAACAAAACAGATAGTGTATACAACTCAGTGCATATCAGATACACGCATGTCAATTCACTGGGCATGACATGACTGCAGAACTATGCCAACTTGAAACAAGAATGGGCCCTTATCAGTTAAGGCAACTTGTTTTCTTGCAGCAGAGCTCAAACCTAAGGGGAATCTCTGGAAATGATCACAGAATGGATCGAAGATAAAACGCCAAATAAAGATAACAGATATCCCTTTGGACAAGTACTGATCCTGTGCCCAGAGTGTAGAATAAGGATGAGTTTGTGTTGTACATGACACATATACTGTAGAACTCTTTCAATCAAAGACCCATGAAATCTGGTTGAGACATGTCTGGATAAAGCTCTCCATCACTCTTTCTTCAAATGCAAGATAATATGCGATGCCACACACAGGAGGCTCTGTTCGATGTGGCCCACACTTATCAAACAGGAAATTTAAAACATGACTCATGAACACACATTCTGATGACACTTCTGTGTTTCTCTTTTTCAGGCACTGCTTTAAGCGCCATCCCCCAGGTTCTGATTTCTATGCTCTTCCTTTGCCATGGGGGGCCTTGCTGCTAAGGGCCTATGCTTGCCCAGCCTGAAGAGTGATGTCCATAGCACCTGCTGGTTCTTCAAGCAACTCTGTCCACAAGAAAAAAAAAAAAAATCAGGACAAGCCGCTCAACCCTTAGCTCTAAGGAGGAACGAGGGAGGGAAGTGATGGGGGGGTGGAGAGTTACTGAGCCCCTAGCCATCTGATTCTAATCCTCTGTCACCCTAAATGACTTGATCTATCTCTGTCTTCTCCCAAATGTTGTTTTTCTTTACGTATCATTTGCTTTTTAGACACCAATCATAGCAGTCTCCTTGAGAGTCGTACACACTTAGCATGACATGGTTCAGACTCTCTAAGAGCATCTGTCACTTCTCTCGTGTAATTTTCCTGTCAATGGAATCTAAGGTTGGCCCCCAATTGTGTCACTGTGTAGCAGCTTAATGGTTTTTGCAAAGGAAGAAGGAGCTAATCACACAACAGTTAATTGGTCAAATATTATTATTATTAATATATTATTTGCTAGTCTATTTCTACTGCTCAAAGGAGTCGACAGTTGAATGAGCAATTAGCAAGGCAGGAGTGTTGCATTTGACTGTGCTTTGCATTTTCTAATGCCATCCACATTTCATTTTTGACAGAAACAATTGCACACATGTCCAAATAATCGACTTAAGTGGCAGAACTACTATATTTGGGAGATTCTGGAATCTGAAGCTAGTTTGGTGTTCGGAACTGCACTCGAGGTCTCTGTAGCAGCATGTGTCAACTCAAATGAGTCTTAAACTCCAAATTTCATTTTCAGTCGTTACCCTACCACCTTTCTGCCACACGACTGTTAACTGGCATTGGCAGTCTGTCCCACTTACAGGCTTGCCTTGCCTTTTAATGAAGTGCCAAATGATGAAACCACTCTAAATGCTGCCAGGGTGTGAAGAAATTGCCTCTGTTAAAGTCTTGAAATACTGACACGCATTTGAAGTTAGGGGTGAATCAACATTGGATCATACCATTTCAATTACTAAACCTCAAATGGCACTTCACCCTTGGCTAAATACTCCCAGTTTGGGATTATCTGAATGATACACCTTCAAGGATGGGCATCTTCTTGATGCCTGGATTTATTCCCCTGCATTACTTAGAAGAAAGTGTCGCAAATGAGAAACCTCGCAGGAGGCACACCCACTTTTACCTTGGCTCATGCCCCAAATCAAGATCACGAATGGTCCTGCTGTCTAATCCTATAGTGACTTTAAACCTTTGACCAAACGATATGCCTTTGCATCATACTGGAATACATCACTGTTTATCTATGATCTCTGTGTTTAAGTCTTTATTTTTCCTCAGGGTGCTTGCGTAGAGGCTTGTACTAAATCAGTCTATCATATAAAACAAACATAGAGTTTGCAACATTTAAAGCTTATATCAGCATATTTTCGTAAACATCATTACTCTCATTGCGTGTAGTACAATATAACCATGTAACCATGTCGTGACCCTTTCCGGTGGTGATCTTTTGCCTACATTGAGTTGGGTACAGTTGCCTTGCCAGTCCGCCAGCTCTTCCACAGCACAGGTGGTTGAGGCTTTGATCCGTACCCTCATTAAAATGCTGAGTTAATCTTTCTCAGATGGATCTCCCCGAGGCTGACCGGGGCCACGTAGACTGAGCTCGTTGGTTAAATTGGCTTAGACTGGAACCTCAGCCTCGACCCCCATCCCCTCAATGCCCTCCGTCACTTCATAGCAAGCCTGGTTCAGTGTATAACCATGTCACTAAGACCTTTCACCGCCATTTGTTAGGCTTGAGGACCAAAGCACAAACTGTGACTTAACTTATACCCCAAGTCTCTTTGTTGCTGCATCTCATGCAAATATTTTAATCAAACAAATAGGCGTGTAAGGCTTCCGAGCCTTTATGAAGAGCGCATTAAAAATCCCAGTGGTAGTCAACACTGCCAAGATTATACCTTGATTAAAAATTGAATAAATCCTCGAGCACTGTGAAGCGTAATAATTCCAGTTCTACTGTTGTTGTTTTTTTCCTATCCTGCCAGACAGAAATGTAGATTTTATTAACGCTACTCGGGTGTGAGGTTGACTATGATGGGGGAAGATAGTCAGGGGACAGAAGTTTTGACGTCGCAAGTCGACTGCGTCACGACGAGGGGTTCATATTGATATCCACCACCCCACGCCCCATCTCAGAAGTTATTATAACTGGAGCCGAACGTCTGTATCCGCATTCTTCTTCATGAATGTATCCTCACCATCTGCACCAGCCGTGCTGCCCTTCAAGAGACCAGAGCAAACCAACGTCAACCCCACACGGAATCTTGCTGAATAAAAAATTCAAAGACAAATATCCCGCAGGTCCCAAGTATCTGGTTTGAAGTAATCTCAACAAATAAGCGTGGCTTTGCTCCAAGGCCTCTCTGCATGGGTTCGCCAGGCTGCACTTTTGCAATTACATTATGCTGCTGGAAAAATATGCCCTGAAAACAAGAGTCTCTTGGTTTGAAAAGGTTTTCCAGTGTGTTGTGACAATTCTATCTTGTCCATTTAGGTTTTTTTTTTTTTTTCTTTGTCTAGCTGGTTGTCCAAAGCTTACCTTTTTGACTACAGTCTGAAACGTTGTATCTTTTGTGGATGTAACAAAATAGAAAAGTAGTCTGCAGCACAATATGTCGTGGACACGTGAAAGCTTTCAGGCATCCCTTTTTTTTTTTTTTTTTTGTGTAGATCGTAGCCCAGAGCACATCAGGTTAATGGGCCTTGTGGTGTGGAAGGACAAGCATGTTTAGGCTCAGGCTGAAACGGTAAACCAATACATTATGCTCGAAGAGTTTAACCATTTGCCCAAATGGTCTTTTGCAGCAAGAGAAACCATTTTTTGCCTCTCAATGTTTCCTCTCCGGTTCTTCTTCTCTCTGACCATCACAAGGCCTGAGTAATGTTTCTATGCACTTGTTAGCATGTTCAAGAAAATGTTTGTTCTGACACCTTGCCCCCACGTTTGTTTGTTTTTGTTTTGGTCCATATCCATTTGACTGGGTGTAAAAATTTACAGTAGGTGTGTTACGGGTGAAGACACACATTTCGCAAAACAAGATCTGCTTAAATCCCAGTATCATTTTATACTTTGACTTACAAAATGAAGCAAAATCAGAGACAGAAGATTGGTACGGGCGAGTCCAACATTTTCCCAAAATGCATCATGTCAGCCTTCTGTGTATTCCAATCATCTGGGCCACCCAAAGGATGACTCGGGTTTTTTTTTCCTCCTGTGGGAAACGACTATGATCTGATATTATCTCGGCGCTTGGCAAATGAGACTGCCTACACCTAGAATAGCACACAGGCCCCCCTCCTGCCCTGATTTTGCAAACATTCTCCATCCACGTGAAAAGCATCATGCGCACCACGCGGGGAGACTTGCGGGCTGGCATAACAGTGTTATGAGGTCCCAAGCGGAAAGAAAATGTATTATTCCTACATTCAGTTTTAAGGTGTGTGCTCAATATTACTCACCAGGCCAAATGTACAGTCCCCTGTCTCTGTTTTGATGTTGAACTGGGCAAAAATAAATGACATAAATAAAATAAAACAAGTGTATCAGAAATGGTTGAAATACTGTGTACATATTTGAACTTTTGGTTTCTAATTTATAAAATATAAGCTTTAGCTCTTGGAGTACTTATTTTCCCTTTCACGTGTAGCTTTGTGTTTTTATTTTCTATTTCTGTAAAGTGTGTAAATATATCTTTATGATAATAAGTAATATTAAAAATCTTATTTTAAGAAAACACGCTTTGGAGTCATTTTTGGCCAGGAAAAAAACTAACTAACATGACATGGTCCCTTTATTGCAGGTTCTGAGCGATTAATACAGTAAGTTCCCCATGAACACTGTCTCCTGTTGGAATGCTAGCATACCAGTAAGTTAAAAAACTGGAACTGAATTACTACCTGGTGATGACAGTCTAAACTCTAAAAGGTTTCATATAAAAAAAATTAAAAAAAGCAATAGATTCCTGCCTGGTTGATAAATAGCTTTTATTCCTGACACAGTACAAAAAGAAATATTGTTTAATAAAGTGGTTAACTGAATAGCTTACATATTGATAAATGCACTGAAATAAATAAGACTACTTACGGAGGAGGATTAGGGACAGTGAAGGAATAAAAAAAGGGGGGGTGACAGGATTCTGACTTTTTTTCTCTCAGAATCCCCCCTTTAAAGTGATAAATCCCACTTTAAAGTCAGAATTCTGAGAATAAAGTCAGAATTCCCCCTTTAAAGTCAGAATTCTGAGAATTAAGTCGACTCTAAAGTCAGCAAGTGGGTATTCTCACTTTAAAGTCAGAATTCTGAGAAAAAAAGTCGAATCCTGTCACCCCCCTTTATTTTTCTTCACTGGCCCTAATCCTTTTCAGTAACTACTAAAATGGTTTGTAATTGCATATTTTTTTTACTTCCAATTGGGAATATTACTATTGCGTTATCTCAAATACTTGAACACCTTTCCTATTGCATTATTTGTGTATTGTTGTTGTTTACCTCCATGTCACTAGAGGGACTCTCATGCTTTGTCATGCATTGTACTGGGAAGCATATGAAAACCCGTTGTGAAAAACATGGCAGGGACTGACACAAAGCCAACAGTTTTCGACCTATTGAATTGACTACATAGGGTTTAGTCAATACAAATAATAATAATCATAATCATAATAATATGACTGCAGCGATCAAATATGCAGAATTATGAATACAGAAGAGAAAATCAATTCCTCATGAATTTTTACACAAGATTTTTTACTTAAATTTAAACTATGCGTCGCAGCAAACTGTTTTCTTCTCTGGAAACAGCAAAGGAACAAAGTGACATCAGAACCACAGCAACGATGATGCCCGCTATCTAAAGGAGTGCCTTTGAGTGAGCCTGGTTGGTTGATCAGCAGGAAATGCAACTGTGTCAGGTTGTCGGTATAAAAGTGTGCCCACAGAGTCATATTCGTACTATTAGCTAGGGCCTTTGATGCCATCTTAGTTTTTTTTTATAGAAAGAGCAGAAAAAAAGCTAAATGTAAATTTGTGAATTGACAATTCGCAAATAAGATTACATCAAATAACACACTCGTCTACAAAGTTTAATACAAGGACGAGTCATCTTGGACCAAGGAGAAAACAACGTGAGAGTGTTATTGAACAATAGGTGGAAGTATGCACTCGAACATTTAGATTGAGTCAAACTATAAAAGAAAATGTGCCCTTTCTTCGCCAGCTAAGATCCTGTGCATTAGAATTCACTCCCTACTTTTTGGAAATGTAAATGAACTGCTAGGCTGGTCAGGACTGCATCCTGTTAAAACAGGTAGAGTAGCTGGTGCAGTGCCTATAGCGCATATTAAGCATACTAAGCTGCACCTTCCTCATGAACGGCGGCCGCTAAGCAAGCACTCATGCATCTCATACAGTACAATGTACAGACAAAACCATCTCTTACAGTGCTGACTGCAAAGAAATATACATGCAAGATATATGCAATTCTGTTTGTCTTAAATTAAGCCTGACAGTTATTTTAAGCCAAGAGAGGCAATAAGCAGCTTGAAGCCTCTTTGAAGAAGCAGCAGCTCATGAGTTTGGTCACCAAGGCACCACTGACTGGACTATATCTTATTCAGTAAGTATGAGTTAAATGTATAGGTGTAATATATTCTTTTCTCTGCGTATTTGTTTCTTGAATTGCAATCATATTAGTGGTGGGGCTCATCCAAAGCAATTAACATAAAACATTTGGCATAAGGTTGCTTGCTGGCAGATATTAGAAATAGTCAACCCTGCTAATACATAAAACATGAATTCATGCAGCATAACAAATTAAGGAAATTTGTCTTTTCGTCAGACATACCAACCACAGACAAAAATATTGACTACCAAGGTCTCTTTAAAGTAGTGAAGTCACCACCAGCATTCTTACGTCGCCATGACCTAAGCCAACCTAATTTGAATACATTGATTACTCCGTGGCATTTCCACTTTATTTTCTGTCTTTACGGTATCGTGATTTAAAATGTTCTCATAAAGTTTCACCCTGAGTGCTATTTAAAAAATAGGTCTGTATCATGACGCAACCATCAATAACAAAATGAAAGCAAAGCCAAAACTAAATTTGGTCTGAAATATAAATCCCTATGGTTGATGCAAAAAGTTAATTTTTACTATTACTCCATACAGGCAAGCAAGCATAGGCCACAGAAAAAGTTCATGATTATAAGAGTAGGCTCTAGCTTTGAGGGGATAGAAATGCATACATGCGAAATAACGCTAACGTTTAAAGTAGAAATGAACGGAGCGATATTTTCTTGACATGGAAGTCTGAGTATTTTTTTCTGCTACTACCATATCTGGTATATTAAGTCAAAATAATTAGTTCTGATTGATTGAAAGTGTGATTCATGAACAAGCAGGTCCTAATCGATCAATATTTTTAGTGTCCATGAAAACAGTGCAGCCGATCATAATTTTAATATGAACCCTGATTGGCTAAAATATTTTTTTTCCATGTAAACATAGCTGAAATGGTCTTTATGGGAATATGTCGTAACAATGCGGGGCTCGCATTGGAGCCACTATTCCTCCCCTTAACCCCCAATGGGACCACTCAGGGAAGTGTCTGGTTAACGCACTCGCAGAGCCGACACGTCATGATAGACAAGAGGTGGACCCCCTTGATCCCCAGCAGTCCCCAAAAGACACCCAAGGTTATATCATCGAGCCTGGGTCAGCTGTATAACTGTGCCCGGGGTCAGCGGGAGGATATGGAGCGTGACAACAAAGATATAGGGTTACAGTTTGTGGTCAAGGGACGGGATGGGTGTGGGGTGTTATGGGGGAAGGGGGGCATTGCTGCGGGGCCAAACGTTCCTTGAAAGAGTTCAAGGTCCAACTGGCATTGTGACTCGGGTCCTGTTCACTGTCACTGTTGGAATACTTGTCGCTGCCAGTCAGCCACTAGACTTGCTGAGGGGAGGGGTGGTTCAGCGGCCCATGTTTGGTTGACGCTAAGACGAAAATAAAACAGAGCTCTACAGCGTAGATAATAGGACAAAGTTCCGGTGTAATGATTGCCATGAGACATTGCAACATTCTTTATGCACTAACTTTAACAAGTCAGCACTGTCTCGATTACCTTCAGAAATTAGAAAGGGATCAGTCATTTACACTAGCTTGATGTAACACCAGCGAGTATATTTTAAAGAGTTTGATGTGTCATTCTTAGCGCTAGCATTACCCTACTGACCGGAAGTCAGCACAATGCCTCAGTGCAAAAGCAAAACTGCTACCCCTTTTAGGAAGCTGTGAATTACTCATCTGTGTTCCCCTGTTAAGCGATCGGTGCTTCGCTAGGATTCAAAATTTAAAATGTCGCTGCTTCCATACGGTCTGTGTGTGTGTGTGTGTGTGTGTGTGTGTGTGTGTGTGTGTGTGTGTGTGTGTGTGTGTGCTCGCGCATGTGTGTATTGCTGAAACAGATGCAAGGAGAAACATCTGGATGGCTCTTGGCAATGACTCCCGGAATCAACTCCTGCCACATCGTAAAAAAAAATTGTGTTGTTGGCTCACCCATGGTACCCTAAAAAAAACAACAATGGACATTAAGCACCTGCGTAGTGAAAGTTCACGAGGCAAGCAAAGATCAAACCCATAACGAACAGGTGTTAAGCACAGTTCTCTCATTGTATCTATTAATGTCATCTTGATGTTGTAGTGGAAAAAAACATTGCAAGCTGCCATGTGGCATCTAAATTTATCCAGTCCGCAGTTATTCCATTCCCTTTAAATATATAAATACTTTGGCATTGGTTGCTTACCATTAATTATTGAAATATTTCAAAATAACACAGCAACTATTAAAAAGGCACTGGAATGTTTTTATTTATGCTCTTACTAATTTGACATCTGGATTAATAACTGAGGGGGGACGACACACCATTAGAAAATAATTCATGAAAATGATTTCAGTGTACCGTTAGATCACAAAGATCCCAACATTTTCCTAATGTGTTTTTAATTAAAAAAATAGCATTAATAATTCAATATAATGAGAATGAATAAAACTGTTTATTCGCACTTTGCATCAATCAAATGGCCAGGGTCGGCCGCACAAATAAAGAAAACCTTGCAGAACTTCAAGTTTATTTATTAACCGTGGCTCAAAATATTTTAATTTGAAACTGACCATATTCTCTACATTTATAACTTACTCTTGCCGCATGTCAACTTTCTATTGTATATAAACAAGCAAGCAAAATAAGTAATATAAACAGACAAAGGTTGTACAAAGGTTCTTTGCCATGGAGACAAGGCGCAGTGAGCATGGAATTGAGTCCCACTCTGTGGCAGTGTGCATGCGAGTGTGACTGGTTGTCTCTGTTTGTGCCCTGTGACTGGCTGGCGACCAGTTCGAGATATCAGCTGGGATAGGCTCCAGCATCCCCTGCAAACCTCAACAGGAAGCGTTGTTGAAAGTGGTTGGATGGAAAGTAATTCTCACCCCTGAAGCCCAATTTATGGCAAGCAGCTCTCCAATGAGTGAATGACACCTAATGCTAAAAAGGATGCACATCTTATCAGGTGTCTCAACTCTCAGCAAAATAAAAAATAAATAATATGGAAAAAAAGTAATAATGAAGAATTTTAATATATTTATTGGTGTGTCGTTTGTGTTTGAATATCAGCTATTTAAGGGCTTAGGAAGTAGAAGATGAACAGCACCTCAGAAGAAAATGCTTCGGTGGGGCTGAAGGCTAACTCAATCAGCCTCATATTTTTGCCGTCTTGACAACGATACACCCTGTTGACAGACAGACTCAGGCCGTAAAGCTCAAAATGTGCCTTGAGCCCCAAGTCATGTCCTCTTATTGGGAACTTCCTTTCCTATTAAACACGGAAACATTAGTGGCGGACTATGGTTACACGAGTCTCCAAGGAGACGTATGGATGAGGAAACACGAGCCGCTTTTTTATTTTTTTTTACAAATTTGAAGGAAACAAGCAAAGCCCGGAGGATTTAAACTGAGAGACACAAAAACTGTAAGCTATCTATCCAGCTCAGAGTGATAAAGTTCAGATGGGTTATGACAATATGGTGAAGATAAAACCCCTAGCTTGTGTTTTGGGAAGAGCATGTATTAATGTATTAAATTATTCTTTCCATTCCACTGGAAGATGGAAATACGTTTTATATCTGAATGCCCATTTTACAAAACTAAACTGAACCCTATAGCCTATAAAGGCAACCGATATAAAATGTACTTATTCGAAAGATCCACAATGCAAACTGAATTGCTTGGAAATGGTGAAAAGTGTGTACCTGATATTTAATATACTACGCTGTCATTTATTTAAATACGAATACTCTGCTAGCACCAGCCATCCACATTAAGTTTGCGCTCAAGCCGAGCTCCCGATCATACAAAAAGGCTTTATTACCTCAAAGAAGCAGATGCCTGTTACGTCATCTACCCAGACATTTTTTCCAAAGGTCTTACATCAATGAGCGATGCAATGAATAAAACAACAACCCCTATTTATTAAGTGCTTCTTCATACTATCTCTGTACAGAGACCTGCTTGATTGAAACAAGACTTTAGAGGCCTATGCCCAACCAAAGCAACACCTTTATCCAAAGCCTACCAAGGCATTCTATCGTTTTCCTCAGGATCCGCTTAGTTGTCTTTTGCCAAACTCACTTTTCTCCAATTGCCGTTGAACCGCAAAGGCATTAACAGTCTCAGACAGACAGCTACACTGATCTGTTTTTGTCAGAGCTTGCAACCAAGATTGTACACAACAAGGGACTTCAACACGTACACCTAAATCTCGATTTTACTCTCTCTTCGATCCTACGCGCCTTTCTGTCTAACGCAGTTTGGTCATGAGCCCCAATTTTGTTTTGCCATAAAAATGAATTAATTTCTGTGACCAATTTAAAGGCATTAGATAAGAAGTCAGGCTGTATGATCTTTATGATTGATTTATTACAGTATTACAGATAGCTAGGACCATTTTTGGGGAAATTCGTGGAAGCACCTCATCCACACAGTCACTCACAAGTCAAAGACTGTAGCCAGACACAGTAGGAGAATATGTGGCTTCTTTCTTCTCTCTTCCAAACAATTCACATAGCATCAAAATGACACACTTACTCAATCCGCCTGATATCGTCATCTGCCTATTGCTTCCCTTTTAATAAAATGTCAACAGTGTGGGGAGCATTCAAATTGATGGACGGCAGACGGACCCCTTCGGCTGCCCAACAACATAACATGCAACTACAAAGTCCTGCAGCATAATAACATGCCTTTCTAAAACAAACAAGACTTTCTATACAACGTGCTTATGGGGGTAACGCAATTCCCAAATTTCAGAGCCCAAAGTCTGCGTCAAATCGAGGTTCAGGTGTAGTTTCCAGACTACCACTATCTCACCCCTTGGATTTTAGTGCAGAACACTGCACAACAAATGCAACTGTAAGAAAGTGATGTACATAAATAGGACAATAATTAATATATGTAAAATATGTCATTACAAAAGCGTATTTATGGCAGTATATTAGTAGAATAAGTAACACACTTTTGCTTCCTCATTAAAACATTCACTCCCCGCGTGTACATGGAAATCGCACTTGAAGCAAGAATGAGAAGCTGCCAACTGATTACATGAGGAGCCAAAAGACAAACATGGAAACAGACGACAACGGATGACCGTGGCTGACCTTTAATTACACACAGGGCCAGTGATTGGCCGCCACTCTGAGAGCCCCATGGCCCTAAAGGGGGGATGAGGGCAGTCGTGCAATTGCGCCGGATCACCAAATGGCTGTCAGATGCAACCCACTCCAAATCAAAGTGATTCTCCAATCAGCAGCAGAAGCTGGGAAAAATGAAATTCAAGTGAAGGACGAGTGATGGTAGAAACACATAAGGGTGCTTCAAGTAGGTGAAGTAATCCTGGAATAGAAAGATAACTTTCGTCAACTGAATATCTGGAAGTAGGCAGTAAAAATTATTTGTATTTTAATTTTGTTTCAAAATTATGTTGCATTTTGTTCTTTCTAACAGCAAGTATTGTTACGTTAATTAAGAACATGAAAATAGTTTCATACAAATAACAAGTAACAATTAATAAAAATAATGACAACTAAACAGTTAAGATAAAGATTACATTTTATTAGTATATTAGACAGCATACAAAAATTGTTCTTGTACACTGAAGAAATATTTCTGGATTACTTCACTGAAGGAATCTTTAGGATTTACTTAAATCAAAGATGTGCATCGGTTGCACGTGATGAAATGTGACGATAAGCGGTTAGGAAGATGAATGTATGAATACATTAAAAAAAATAATAATAATAACGATTGATCTCCATTTTACAAGCATGGCAAGATGTGTGTGGCCACCCTTTAATGATCACAACATGAAAACGTAATTTGTGATGCACTAAATCAGGTGGGCAGCATATGTGCAATTGGAGGAATTTAGTTCCTTGCTAGAGGGCACATCAGCTCTTAATGTCTAGGACGGTTGAGGAAAATGAACATGCATGAATTTTCAACCGCAGGATCATGGCTGCCCAAGAAAACATTTGAGTGTGTCTAAATCAAACATGCATTTGGAGAAAAGTTAACTGGAAAGCATTTGGGCTGCATCCAGCCGTGAATGAATAATGTGCCAGTCCGGATTAGCCAAACTCTAAACATAATAGCAGATTTCCTTTAAATCACTAGCCAAACTCCACTGTTTAATAGGCATCTGAGGATGCTCTGCAAAAGTGTTGCTATTAGCCATCAGGCAGTTTGCGAAGTCTTTAATGCAGGTCAAGCTTGCCGACCTCCAGCTGCTCGGAATAAAAGCCCGAATCAGCAGCTCTGCCTCTGATGACTTCCTTATCAGCTCGCACAGCTGAGAAGCACACGTGAGCCCACTGCCAAGCTTGCAGCAGCGCAGTTACTCAGCCGACCATCTGAGTGGTCATAAATAGGTAGGTGCATTTGAGACCGTTGAAAAAATGAAAATACAATCGATTTGGAGCAACATCCAGAGTGATATAAAATTCACCATTAGATTTGTTGTTTTAACAATGCTATGAAAAAGACGCACAGCTGAAGTACAGTGGTCTTGAGATATGGGTGACTTGAGTTAGTTTTCCGTAGCCATTCTGTCAAATCTTTTGAGGAGGTTGTGTTGTTAGAAGTAATGGCTGTGTAAACACAGTCCAACAACACGTGTAGACAGATAATATTACAAAACGCACAGGGATAAATTCTTTATCCTTTGCAAAGAAAGACTAATATCACTGCGGAGCTGTGATCGTCTCCTTGCATGTCTGTAATACAAGGCACCATGCAGCTTGCAGCTTTAACAAGGTTACAACACATGTCCATTGAACACAGGGGAAAAAAAACATTCATCTCATTACTGTATACAATGCAGCACAATATTATAGAATATAATTTCTGCCACGTATGGAGCCGGATATGGACCCAGAAGCAGAGATGACAGAAGTTGAAAAAGTCTTTATCAAGTAGTAACAGAAAACAAGGCTGGGCACTCAAAAAAACAAGAAAAGAGGATCTACCCGGAAAAAAGCTGACAATCTTAGTTCTATATGACAGAATAAAGGTTGACATAACAGGACAAATCATATAAGGGAAACGGCAACTACATAGCAACTGATACATTATGGTATCAGGTTTATGACACAATGAACTCTATAACAACCGATACAGCGAGAAACGACGAGTCACCGACCAGTCACCACAATTTCCCTTACTCAAAACAAAATATTTTTTGGTTGGAGTCTCAAATGTATTGGCATTTCCCTTCATCAATTGGGAACGACAATTTCATATAGGTTGGTGTTTTAAATTTCGAGCATGGTGGCTACTAATTACACTCATATCTCAAGGCAACATAAACACAATACATCTGTCTTGAGTTACATACTCTGACCTGCAGATTGGATGATTATTACGTCTATGCTGTTAAAAGAATTCAGTGGCTGTGATTTTGCTTTTCAACAAAAGTTGATGAGTCTACATGCCCCGGGGTCTCTTGAAACCCTACAATGAAAATCTCAAGACTGCCAAAACATTCTGGAACAATTTGTGCTGCCCCCAGTCAGAAAGCTTGGTCTCAGTTTAGTTGTTCTGGGGCTGTTGGGCTACTTTGTGAACAACACGTCAGGTTGTTCTGAAGACCCAATTGAACATGTGTGGAAAGGCTTGAAACATTCAGTCAGTGCCCATTGTAGGTTTTCAGAAGCAATTCAGACACCATGTGGAATTACTCCAGACGAGCAGAATTAGAGGAATTTTGCCGGTGTTCACGGTGGAAATGTACACAAGAGGGCAAACAAGAGCCATATGCAAATACCACAGAATTGTCCTTGGCTACACATTCCCGCTGGAGCGCCTCAACACTTTCCCATTTCTCCTTCAGGATGTTAATTGATTAAAAATTCAACATTATGCTAATCGAGGGGAGACTGTGCTCGCAGGCAATAGTCCCCGCAGTAAATCAAAGCGGCGCCTTATCAGCTAATTAACTGCACAGGGTTGTTTTTCAAACAATAACGGCTGATTTCCTCCCTGGCAACCGTTTGTGCATATGTTTGAGTGTGTGGATGTGGGTGGAGTAGGTGACATCTCTGGATAATAGTGCGTGCACACACATCAGCAGTATGCATCAGGTACAGGCAGCCCACTGCCCACGGGAGGCCAGAGCGGAGAGGAGTCAGGCGTGTAGAGGGTTAAACAAGGTGCTTTACTTAAGAGTCTCATTCATCGTCTGCGGGTTACTTTGTGCAAAACTGCACTTTTCTGATTCACTTCTTTTTTTAAACATATTTAGGATTAGCTCAAAAGTTTACTAGATGAAAATCAGTTCATTACTTTAAACATCTTGTCAAATTTAGCGGACTATATATTGGTTGAAAAGAGTTAAAAAATCATTGTATTTGGTTTTAATTTATATTTCACATAATACAGTAACTATCGGGATTGGGGTTTGTACTAGTCTGAAACATGTCTAATTTAGGAAGAGCAAACGCAGGGGTCTTCAACCCTGGTTATTGGCTGGTTTCCTGGATTTTTCATGTTTGCTGCATTTGAGGAAAGTGGGATGTTGGACCTTTGTGACTTTCTACTAGGAAACATGCAGTAGAACAGGCAGGTCTGAGTCCTGAAGAAATAAAAGAACCCAGAGTTCACCGACCAACTACAGTGAGACGATGGTGACCGCATGGAGGCACAGTCAGTGAATGGCAAAACAATTTATAAGATTTTAAACATATTTTTATCTTTATTTGTTTTTTTTAAATTACTTTAAAAACGTGATTTGTAAATGATGGAAATATGAAGATTTGAGAGAGATCAAAATATGTTGTGATAAATGAGAACAACAAACAATCTCTCGGGATCAGCCATCTTTGTTGTTTACGTTCACCTCAAACACTTTGAGGTTGGAACTAGGAACATCCGAATAGGATAATTTCGATTTCACTCCTTCCTTGAATGCAGCAACACCCCCGATTGAAATGATCAGCAAGGTCTGCAGAAGCCATATAACAATCCTGATCATTTGAATCAGCAGAGAGGTATACAGAACATGGAGGGAACTGACCCCCAAGGACTTGGAATGAAGACCCTCGGTCTAATGCATTCAAATAATTGCTTGTGCAAGAAGTAAACAGTGGCGGCAGATGGCCTATGTCAGGCCTCTGCCAGCCAGCCAATAAGGAGACAGAACAGCGAGGCGAAAGACTAACCTGCAGCCATTCTGACTGATAAGGCTTTTACTGGTGATCAGCCCTGTGAGCGTCTGCTCGCACCCAAATATTGACGTTGCAATGACACAACATTAAATCCAATCACCAGCGACCATCACAGGAGAAGCGTACGTGGACTTTCGTTAGATCAACAAAAGGGTTACGTTTTGTAAAACCAGACCGCTTGGTTAAATCCCCAAATATGTACAGGTCTCACACATGGAGCTTACCAGCAATAGACAGAGAAATTCAGTAGCACATTCTTAACTTAAGTTGAGAGATAAATCATGCGTGTGCATGTGCGTGTGTGTGTGGCTGGAAGCCAACTCCATGTGTTCCCGTCATCATGGGTTCAAAAGCAGCACGTGAGCTCCTCTAGATAGACTGTTTCCTTCCCATACTTCCTTGGATGTTTCAAATGCACATTATCTAGTGAGCCAGAGGCTTCCTTAATGCACACACACTGATGTAGCGTGTCGCTAAATAGACGCTTGCATATTGTTGACGTAATAGCATAATTGCTCAGTAATTTTTAGCTTTTCTTTAAGAAATAACAACAAAATTGAATGAACACAGAAGGTCCATCTGTCTTGATTTAAACGTTCTGGAGTACCAGGATCTCAATGACTAATCTACACCCACAAAGAAGGAGCAACAGTCTTTAGAAAGCACATTGGTATTATTTATGGATATTGTGACTGTAAGTTAAAAAGCATTCACTGCATGTCACTTTTGGTGTATGATGATGTCACGCATCATCACAGTGAAGACGTTTGTTTCTGTTTAAAGGACAATGATGCAATTATTGGCACTTATTTTATAGTTCTTAAACTTAAAAGAGTGCACTCGCATGCTGTGCTAAAAGGGAATGAGAAGAGTCAATTCCACCAGCAATAATTCAAGTTGACTGTGTTCCCTTTCTTTATGTCCACCATTATTTGTGAAGATACCAACACTTGGTCTAACCCGCCACTATGCAGATTTCAACCGCAGCTCACTCCAGACTTCAAAGATTAGACTTTCAACGTGACTCATTTTTGTGAACCCTGAAAAAGACAATAGAAATGATTGACTGTGCTCATCAAGGTGATCTTATTTTCCCTGAATGTGAACAAAAAAAATTCAGGCAGAGTTTGGCTTAATGTATGTTATTTTAAAAGATTTGAAAACACTTGAAGTGACATTGGTTGGCAATATTAATCTTAATTTGCATACTCCCCCGATAATTTTGCCTAGTTTGTTTTCACATTTTCATGAAAAAAAAATCAGATTTTACTCCCCAGTTACTCAATACTTTTTAGTACTTTTTTTCACTGAATAGTTCTTATTTGGAGGATTACTTTTTACTCTCACGAGATTCATATTATTCTAAGGTGACAGCGCTATTACCAGAGTAAAAACTCTTCCCACCTCTGGTGTTTGTTGATATGTTTGCTGCTGGCGGCAAACTCATGGATCCGCACACTAAATGAAAACTATAATTGGGGAGATTGGAATGAAGTCCTTGGTCAGATCAGAATGGTTTAAAAAGAAAAAAAAGGAGGGAGGGGGGTCCTTGACATTGGCCATACAGGAGGGGGTCGGGGTGAGCAGTGGCTAATCTGCATGAAATAGGACCACCCTTTCAAAATAGGCTAAAGGAGGTGTACTAAAATTCTTGATCTATGGGGTACTTGGATGAAATTAGCACACTTTCTTGTTGCATTGGTAGACATCGGCTTTTCTTCCTATTTTTACGCACGCAACACGATAAAGAACAGGACTTGGTATGAATATCAATTATGGCGCGACTTGTCACCTGGCACACAACGCACATGGGTTATAAATAAATGATAGCCACGTATTATTTCACACATGTTTATGCGGTCGCCATGGAAACAGGGTGCGGTAGAAGCATTTCTCTCAGGAGAATTGCCAAGCGAATGGGTCAATTGCTCAAACAGGTTGTGTGGGAATAAGGATGCGTCATGTCAAATATACACCCAATTGTTTATATAAAAGGTATAAATTAGATAAACTCAATTTGTTTTTTATGAATTGCTAGTTATTGACGTTTGGGGATTAATTTTCCCACGATTGAGAAGAGCATCCCGTAGAAAAGCAATTTAACCATACCTGTCTTAAGAGATTTTATGAGTTTAGGTATTTTATTTTCTTCTGGGTTAAACAAACACGCCATGTGCCATAAAATACATTTCTCATAAACACGCCTGCAAACAAATGTGCTTCCTTTGTTGCTAACCTAGGATCTAGTGTTTCTCAACAATCCATGAGGGCATTGTGGGACCCTATTAAAAAAGGCTTTGGTTTAATTATCAATTCATTAGCTTGTTTTTCCTACTTAAATGCACACATGTGCTCCTTAAAAATAGTGTTTTTTTTCCCTAGTGATGTCAAAATGCATCCAGGTTTACAGGCAGTTTAATGCTTCATATGAAGATGGTTAGCCAAATGCTCAAGGCTACAAGTACGTAAATGCAGGAGCAGTTGCGCCTTTACATTTGTATTAAAATCCATGCTCAATTCTTAAGGGGTTCAGATCGGCCATTCTGTCATTTTCCAAAAAGGAGTCTTCAACCCCAGATCCCTCCTTGCATGATGATTAAATGCGTTTTGATTAGGTGAGGCCATGTTGTAAACTTCCTGTGTGGTTGCACAGTCTGGCCTGCCATGAACACTATTATTATCCCAGCAAATTAGTCCCTGCCTCAAGCCGCCCCTGCTCCAGATCACTCTTTGCTAACCCCTCATTTTTCACCCTGTCTGGCCGCTCGGACCCCGGAATCCCCCCTCCGCCGCCACCACCACCATTCCCATCCAGGCAGATCTTAACCCCTGTGAATATTAAGCAGGCTGCAGGAATGCTTCAGCTAAATTGGCAGCAGATGTCGTTGAGGGGATTTGCCGCTGAGGTGTTTTGTCTGCAAAGTAAGCTGTAAAACATCGGCCAGGATGACAGCTCCTCCGGCGAAGCGGCACAAGGTAGCCGTGTATGGAGTTCTACTTGGACGCAAACATGGCGGAACGCTCCACCTTCCGTTGAATGCTCACTTAAAGGAGGCCTCAGGGGACTTGATGCTGTATTGACAGGTTCTCATGAGTTCAAGTGAATCTTTATGATGATGTCTATCCTTTAGCTGTAAAGGACAAAAGAAAGTGGCATAATAGTGTATGAGACTGTCATTATAGTCTGGCTTGGTGACTACACTATTCATCTTTGGTGGGGAAGGAATGTGGTGGTGGATAGGGATTTGATCAATCGAATAAATTTATTCTAAAATCAACGAAGGAATATATATTAATTATACAGCAATACACTTCTCACTTCTCTCACCAATAGACAGAGACAGACGAGTGTAGCAATATAATGTCATAGTTGCTAATAAAATATCATAGTAGCTCAGAATACACTTTTCATTCAAGACATTATTTTTATCAGCTGACTGACTTCGAGAAACTACATGGTGCTGCTGCTCACAGTTTCTTCCACTGTGAAAACACACTTAAAATACCAAGTGTGGATAATGACATTATAAATGGTTCACACAATTAACACAAAATGGAATCCATTTCAAAAGTGTATAGGTGAATTAATTCAGAGCTTACATTGAAAATGTAATTATATAATATAATTTGAAAAACTTACAGACTTGGAAAATGTTTTTACTTGCCCGTCACATCAGTTTGACAGGAAGCAGGCGCAAATTCTTGATGCATCTGGGGGTTGGGGGTGAATGACTGACTATGGAGGAGAAAATGTTTTGGTCGTTTGCAGCAAATTCTAAAGCAGTCCTTCCTCCAGGCTACTACGGCCGACATAAATTGTGACACGTGCTGTTTATTTTTTTCTAAATAAAGTCTGAGCCAAAATTTGGAGTGCTCGGAAGTCCGACAGAACTCTTGGCTCTGAGCACAGCAGGAAAAGAAATGGGTCACAAGCTCAAATAAGTCAATAGATGCTAATAGGGGCTTTCAAGTAGCTCCGTTTTATGAGAGAGGAAGCATTACTGAGTGCATGACCTTCCTAATGATTTAAGTGTTTAAGTAGTCAGTATTTGGAATTATTCATAATACCCTCCACCTTGTCTTAGGCCCCTGTTCCAGCTGAAGAAAAAAATTGTGATGCCACCGCCATGCTTCACTGTAGCTATGATGTTCTTTTGGTGATGTGTTTGAATCAAATATGCCTTTTGGGATTCTGGACTGAAAATTCTGGACTAAAAATTCTGGATGTCATCGGACCATAAAAAACACTTTCCCTTTTGCCATTGGGAGATTGCAAGTTGTTTGTTTTCTCTTCAAGACAATGTGTCCATCTTGCCACCCAACCACATAGCCCAGATATCTGTGTGAAGAAAACGGGAGATTGTTGTCACTAAAATGTCAGGACTGAAAATCCCGCAACTTCTTCCATGTTGCTGTCGGCCTCTTGGCAGCCTCCCTGGCCAGCTTTCTTTTCATCAATTTTGGAGGGACGTTTACCTATTAGTAACATCACTGTTGTGCCATATTTTCTCCACTTGATGATGACAGCCTCTAGTACGCTGAGTAAAAGTAGAGAACAATCAATTTATTTACTGACAAGATGGAAGTCAATGTGAGATTTAAATTCACTGGTGGCCAAGAAGCACAAAACACCTTCTGCCAAGAATCCACTGCGGTAAATAGCTGGATGTATGTAAGCCCCAAGCTGACACTAAACTATCTACACTTTGAATAAATACTGTAAGGCCTGCATCCATTTTGCTTAAGCTCCCTATTGAATTCTAACTACTTCCACCCCTGTGAACGCTCAGGCGCAGATGAGAAAAACTTTCATTACTTTCTACCTTGTGAAAAAAAAAAAAAGAGGGAGAGGTATAAGTTGATTGTTGAGGAGTTAACAGAACAGGACTGGGCACCCAGCCATGCACTGTGGTGAAAATATGATTTAAAAATGCGCATTGGGAATTTTGTATTTACTTATGGCTCCATATATATAGAACAGTGTCCCTGGACCTAGAATCTAAATGGTTCGGTCAGGTAGCGGTCCAGGTAACTTAATTCCTAGTCAATGTCATTCTGGGCGTGAACACCTAAATCTGTCGGCCAATCAAATGTTACGGCCCTTATCGGCAAGAATGACCTGGGAAGAGTTTCTAAAAAGGTGGCTCCATTGTAATTGACCACACTGGGTGAAACCTGTTTTCATCAGGGTAGAACCTCTCTCCTGACTCTACAAAGCCAGAGAGTTTTTATCAGCACTTGTAGTCCGGGGACACCAAAGGGGCAGCAGCCATGGGCGGGTCCTGGCACCTGCTTTGGGATTGAACACTGAGGGAATGATGGGGTAAATGTGAGGTCATGGCTGTCAGCAGCCTCTCGGTTATAGCGGCCAAGTGGGACTGTAGATATAAGATGTATGGCCTGGGTGGGTAAGGGGGAGAAACAGCTATAGTGATGATGTGACGGAGGCACTTTGGAGGTTCCACACCGACGCCATCTGCAATTTTATGCCTTATAAAATAGTTTACATAGTAGGTTTTCCCACAAATCAAAGCTTTCCTCAAGAAAATAAGTGAATGAGATGTTTTTTATCTTTCCATCATATTTCCACAAATGCACACCATTCAAACTTCCAAAATTCCCACTTCTCTCAATAAAATTCCCAAATTAACAACTAGTATTTTAAGCCTCATTCTACATTGGAACAATACAACTTATTCCCTAGCATTTCAGGTCAGCATTGACAAGCAAACGTCAACAGAAATTGCATTCTCCAGTTGAAAGAATGATGCTCCCACACTAAGGGTGTATTGGGGGCGGAGCTATTGTAAAAAATAGAGGGATGCCCACTTCCTTCTTCCTCTTTGGTGCGCCAGCCCTGCCTCAAGGGAGGCCCCCACAATGTATAATTTGTTAGGAGATACTTTCCTTTGTATATTTTTACTCTTCTTATTTTCTTCCTCCATTCCACCTCCCGTCCTCTCGTATTTATTTGCTTTCTTAACAGCGGCCCGCTTGTCACAGGCCGACATTTTTAATAAACGACCTCAGTGCTCGGCAAGG
Organism: Syngnathus typhle; assembly: GCF_033458585.1. Classification (NCBI taxonomy): domain Eukaryota; kingdom Metazoa; phylum Chordata; class Actinopteri; order Syngnathiformes; family Syngnathidae; genus Syngnathus; species Syngnathus typhle. The sequence continues at coordinate 9,418,494 of NC_083738.1, read as the reverse complement.
ACGAGTGTTTATTTGCCTAGGTGAACCCGAAGGCACACGATTATTTTGGCGATACCTACGTTTAGGCGACAGGCTGACCTTGTATTGCGTTACCTGGGGCCTTCAATCGCATTCCCTCGCCACTTGCTGAAGATGTTTGGACTGATACAAGCGGCTTGGGTGTCATAATTGATAGACCTGAGCTGCCATCGGAGCAAAGGCCTTCCTCCACATGTGATATTAATGGCATGCTGTGTTCACTACATTCATTGTTTGAAATAGTTTCCCTTCTGCACAAGCAAAGCATCAAGTGAAGTCATGGGGAAAACGTTCAGTCCGACACTAAATGTTCTCCAAAGGGACCCTCACAATTTCTTTTGTTTGTTGCTGTTTGTCAGTTTTTTTTCCTGCCCCCCCCCCCAAGCTTTCACCACGCTTTTCTACAGGAACCGTCAAGGCTAACTAAAGGCATGAAAAGGCCATGGCGCTGCGGAGGCGCTGATCCATGACTGGCCTTTGAAAGTGTGCGCATTGAAATCAAGTTGTCCGGCTTCAAGAAGCAGGAGGTGCCACAGTGCTGCCTCGGGCCACTCAGTGTCACCGAGCACCTTTGAAGGGTTAATGCGCATTTTTCTCACTTGTCAAGGAACTCGTGATGGGGGGCACAGAATAACTTAGTGCTAAGGTCACGAACAATGGCACGCAAAGGTCTTTGGAATAGTCCATTGTTTTATAAAAGAAGCTAAAAAAGTCAGTTTTTATAGACACTCTTTTCTGTCTTTGTAAAGGGTTCATTTTCTGGCACAGCACTCACACGAAGTCTCATTAGACAGATTAATGCTGTGCGTAGAACATTGCTGAGATGATGAAATCTTTTAGATCTTCTCTTCAATGTTCATTATTCAGCGTTTTGGCACAAAAAACCCAAACTTCAGATTTCCTCTCAAGTCAACCATATTTCACGTCAGAACAATTAAACAAGCCACCCAGTACAGTACCAGAAATTCAAGCGATTACACACACATAACTGCAAGTTCACTGGCTGTGTGCTAATCTCATTTGATACATTACCATCCTCTTTACGGTAGTGCTAACAAGCCGCAGAGCTCATTAATGGCTAAGGAAAGTTCAAATCTCACAAAGATAAATGCAAGAGGGATCACTAGCCATTAATCACACCACTCCTTGCATAGTTTTATAGCAAGGATAAAGCCTGAAGCCCAGTGGCTCGCAAATCCCAAATCCACAAAAGAAATCATGCTGAGGATCTCTAGGAACATTTGATTTATTCAGGTTAAATCCAAAGTGCAATCAGATGCTTGAAACCAAAGCCAAAAAGGGCTTAGCTACAAAAAAATGAAAGAGGAGTTCATTTGAACATATGGACTCTTGCAACTTAGGTACGTATTGTATCCAACAGTGGCACCCCTGTGCTTTGGTCAGATAATGCACAACTTGTCCCAGAAAGTTGTTGCAATTACAGATTCTTTGGCATTCACATGTTTATTTGGGTGGTGGGCGTAGTAGTAAATTTTGCCAGTCGGTCATTAGTCATTCATCAGCGACTCGCACGCCAATCCATCAGTCATCAGTTTGTCACTCCGTCGTTGTTTTAACCAGGTTTCCGGTGCTATTTTAAAGGACTATCAGTAAAAAAAAAAAAAGTCTGACTTTTAAGTCAGAATACTGACTTTATTCTCAGAATTACTGACTTTATTCTCAGAATTCTGACTTTAAAGTAAGAAGGTGGGAATTCAGAATTCTGAGAATAATGTCGAATTCTGAGAAAAAAAAGTCAGCATCCTGTCACCCCTCGTTCTTTTTTCTTCACTGGCCCTAATCCTCTTCCGTATTAACAGGCTTGGTACCCTTGTCAATATTTTTTTCATGAGTAGCATACGATTGTATTCATTTAGAAACAGTTTGGACCAAATTACACACACGCAAAATAATAATCTTATACTATTACTATTCCTCCTAAAATAATTACCACAGCACTTGAAAAACAAAATTGCAGAAAAGAATAGCCAATCTCAAGGGTAACGGGTGTCCCTGTGTCTACTGTCAGGAACATCATCAAGAAGTCACAGCCCATGGCACTGAAACCAACCGCAAGAGAAAAACTGCTGAATGATTAGAAGGGAGAATTGCTCAAAAAATGTATGATGAATCTCGATCCACTTCCAAACAGATTCAAGATCACCTGTAGACACAGAGTGCAAAAGTGGCTTTTGTCAGAAGAAGATCATACAGACAAATAAAAAAATATTCAAATACTTACTCGTTATAATATTTTTTTTTCCTAGGAGAATGCTCTGTGAGAAGATGAGACCAAAGTAAATAGTTTTGGTAAAACACATCAATTAGTGTTTACTGTTACACTAGTGTGCCCCCTCTCTTACAAGTGGGATTTGGCTGTGTTCAGAACTAACCAATCACATTTAAATTGAATTGGATTTAGCAACCACTTGCCAGATCCCTCAGATGTTACAGAAGCTCTCTGTGGAAGGTGGCTTGTGCTGTAAAATCCATCCATCCAACCATTTTTTGAACTGCTTTATGTGAAGGTAAAAAAATCTTGGGGAGAGCCTTCTTACAGCTGAACTTTATCTGGTGTTAAATTAGAGACAATTTAAATGGTGTCCGGTCCGTGCAGACCCCCATTAAACATGAGTTGGAATGTGATTAATTCTTAATCCTCCGTTATAAGAGGGTGTGTACATTTATGCAACCAAATTACCTCAGTTTTCACTTTTTAAAAAAAATGTTTTTTTCTTCGTGATGTCATACGGGTCACAATTTACGCCAAAGTAGGATTTTTGTTTTTAATGATTTATCTTACTCTCAGTTTTTCATATCATAAAAAAAATGACATTTGAAAAAGGGTGTGTAGACTTTTTATATCCATTACTATCTAGCTAAAAAAGCACTGTGAAGTGAAAAAAACATGACCCTATAACATTGCATGTACTCAATTCTCATTACACCCCATTATTCATAACACTGGAGATTTATTGCAGCGGCAGTAGCAGCGGCTTTTAAATCGCAGGATGAGTGCAACATAAACGTCTTCAGATAAGAGCTACCTGTTGCTCATATACGAACAACCCAGTGATTATACTGCTATTGCGAACAGTAATGTGATGCACATTAACAGTGAGAAGAAGATCCTGGCAGTATATGAGATGCGTTCACGGCTGATAAGGCGTCCAGTAATGGTACCTCGAGGGTCATTAAGGTCTGCTGTGCAGACACGAGGAGAATAAACAAGCACTGTTTCCACCAGGCTTCTATTTAGTATTCACCATTTTCACCACGGATGACAAAACATCCAGGAAATAAAGAAAAGGACCGATGGATATAAAAAAAAAGAGAGTTGGCGCTATCAGAGCGTCTTTCTGTCACTTACTTTCAGACACTTTGTTTTGAAGTCTGGTGAAGCTAAAAATGTGGGGAAAAAATGAGTGGGAGGGGATGATTTTAACGGGAAAGCTTGGACAAATGCTGACAGAGGCCCAGCACCCATTCTAATTAGGGGCTTAGAGGCTCTCAAGCCTGGCACGGACAGGGTGGGGACCCTGTGGGTCCAGCATTCGGTCAAACGGTCATTGAGGAAATGCATACTAAATGATGGCATTCCACATACCAGCTTGGCAGACGGTTAAAAAAAGTTCAACTGAAGGATGGAAGGAGTATCTCACAGGAAAAGGCATCACACGAAGATGTTTGCTGTTAGTTTTGCGATGATGCCTTTTGCCTTTGTCTGAAGAAAACATGTCAATAGTGATGTCAACACGATAAGACGGAACAACACAGGAGGTTAAGAAATTCCTGTTTTAATCACTAAACATCCTTGACTGATCTTCAAGTTTTCATTTCCACTCACTGGAGACTTCATTAGGAACAACTGCATAATCCAGTAAACTTCTACAACAGCAATGACCCGAATAACAAATTGTCTTTATATGAAACAAAAAGTTTGGCAACAGCAATATGATACATATTATCATGCAGAAAATATGATGAATATTTCATTCTTGTAAAGTGTTCCAAGTCTGATTTGTTCAACCTCCAAAACATTTGTTCCCATTGATACTAATGTAAATGAGTTTAATCAGTTCTCCACCGCCATGTAAATGTCTATTTATGGAATAACATGTACACCCTGTAAAGTATTTAAAAATATATCTTGACTTTCATTTTGCTGTGTGCTACTGGTATCACTGGATGGATGGAGCCCCGCCGGGTGAGTGTTGACACTGACTCAAAATTGTCTCACCACCATCACGTGTGCATTTGGCATCGCTTGGCCTGCCTTGGCTAACATGCGTTCGGGTTCCAAGAATTAGGTCTGAACTCAGAGATGTTTTTCACTCAAGTTTTAAGGTCAAAGGTCGATTTGACCAATTTGCAAGTTGTTCAAACTCTGAGATTCCACTGTGCTTCTTATTTGGTTGCTACTGTGATCTAGTAAGATGCAGTAATATTAGCCATAGAGGATGTAGATTATTCAGTATGACTTCATTAAAGCAAAGCTATGCGTCTTGACTTGTTTTACATCCAGGGGTAATTTTCTTTCCTTTGTGGTTAGTTTAACCTCTACTGGGAGTGACAATAAAAATCTTGAAGTCTCTTTTTGGATCAATTGAACCCCAGTTCCCTAACTGAATTTGAGGTCTGTCTTTTACATTAGCAAAGCTATGCCATATATTGAACACATGACTGCAAATAACTATAAAAAAAAAAAAGAAAAAACATCAAGAGTACTGTAAATGGCACTGTAAATAAACTTACAATTCCGGATCATGTGCAGTGGAAGATTTCGTCACATGGAAAGAATTTGTATCACAAAGTAAAGTTAATTATAATCGAAATGAAATCACACCACCATCTTTACACCGCCCATAATTCTAATGGACACTTTTAAAACAGAGCAAAGCCTTCCATGACACACCCCAAGGTAGACTCTGTTTTCATTTCAGCTGAGATGGGGTTACCCTTTTTTTAATGTCATGGTTTCTGACTGATTTTTAATTGTAATTAGAACGGTAGGTGAGGTCACGATGTGATCAGCATTAATCACATAGGACCAACGCATCAGTAAAGTGTCTTGGCCCAATGTTTATGTTGAAATGGAAACCTCCAGACATCATGATGAGCATCCATCTCCAGTTCATCTTTAACAATTGGACCACAGTGTCCTAATATATTCTCATCTAATTATACCAAGATGTATGTGACATTATCAATCAAGCATGGCCTCGACGAGTTCTACAAGCCATTTTTTTAACACCTGAGCCTCTCAAGGGGAAGATGGTAATGAAGGTCATTGCGTGTGGAGACACTTTGTATAAACACTGTATAATGTGGGTAATATGAGCAAATTAATAAGCTTTAACCTTCCAGTTTAACCCAAACCCGTCCTGCTGCCTCATCCAGAACTCCATCTGTGGATTTTTTTTTGCGCTCCCCCCATAAAAGTACATTCAAATATCCTTAAGGGCGTGTGTACACTGAGCCTTGTGCACTACTCCAATTAGAAATGAGCCTGCGCATGGCAACGGGCCAGGAGAAAGAGTGTGTAAAAGACAGATAATGTCCAAAGTTTGGGATCATTTCACATTTCAGATACAAAGAACAGGCTTACACAGCACATCTACAATCGATGACCCAAGGTATCACTGCTACCTCACCTAATTTGGCCTTAGAACCTACTGATTTGGTCAAGAATAGACATAGCGAGAATAAACTAACAAAATAAACATTATAAAGATATGAGATGCAATGCCAGCAGATATTCAAGATTGAGATGTTTTACTTTCAAGTCTTAGGTGCCATTTCAAGTTACTTTGTATGCTGCAGCTTTTCAGATTATAAAGATAAAAATGCTGGAATCAATCATCTTGACATAGACCTACTATTCAGGCCCTGATGCCAATGGTAGAAGCATCCCAAAATAGCCTTACATCTCATTCTTTGCTTCTGCCACCAGCCTTTAAACCTGACTTAATCCTGAAAAAAAATGGCCATGTGTGGCTGTGAGGGAGTTAACAAGAGTTGAGTGACAGCAGAGCGAAGACAGTGAATGACTTCCCGCTAACTGGCATGTTGACTCTGCGCTCTCTTTCAACAGAAGATGTTAAGGACTTTGGGATTTTTCATGCTTGATGTCCTCTCTTATTAATTTTTTTTCACTGCACACACATACACTGACTGAACACTTCCTCTCATAAAAGAATGGAAATAAACCCTTATGCGAGGGGGAGGCCAGGAAATCAAGCAGACTTTGAACCAGACGGCAACTTAAGCAGCGGACCTTCACGTCCATCAGTAGTCTACCCGTTGTTGCTTAAACAAATCAGGTTGGTTCTCATTAGTGTGGCGTGCATCTCAAGGACCACCTCTCAGGTCTGGATGGTCTCTTGTGTGATGGATGCCTCAGGTCTGTATCGTTGCATGGCCAAACAAACACTGTGATGGAATCAGCCCCCTGGTGCACAACTGTATGTAATAAAGGAGTCCCCAAATGGGTTGCACACATGTTATGTACACACACACACCACCGTGTAGTCACCAGACGCCATGCCAAAGGCAATGGAAGAGTCTGTATGTGTTTGTGAGGAAATGAGGTTGCCAGGTTGGTAGGCTCGCTGTCATCAGACAGCGAGAAGGGACTGAGTCTTCCTCTCCTCACATGATCTCACTGAAAGACGACCTGCACAGCTGCATGATCACCATCTGGCCGCCATAGCTAATTGCTCAACTTGTGAGATTGCTGTAATTACTCACTTTCAGACACATACATGCCCACACGTGGAGTGAGGGGATGAACATGATGCTGGATTTGTTTAAGACAAGGAGAAATACCTTTTTTAGGAAGTTGGATGATAATATGAAATTCTACACAAGCCAAGATACTAGTTTTTTTTTTAATTGTCAAGTTTAAATGTTTTTTTCCCACTACTGTTTTACTACCATCACCAATGTGGTGAGGCAATGTGAGTTTTGCAGTCACGGTATGAAACATGTTGGAATCTTGCAAACAGAGATACCTTCTGCATCTATTGAATATAACTCAAGTCAGGCAGGCTGGGCCACAAGATTGGCCACTTCGGAGTTGGTTCTGGGCCGCATGTGGCCCGTGGGCCACTAATTTAATAGCATTCAATAAAGCACACACACTGCAAAACACAAACCTATTTATCAGTTGAGGCATTATTTCAAAATACTTCCTATCAGGTAGAGCTACTCTCTTCTGCTCACAACTTAGGAAATATCTGCCTTCATAGAGCTACTTCCTGCAGTCTATTCTGCTAGCAACATGCAACTACAAGGCAGTCCATGTTGTGCTTGGACTCACTTGACACCTAAAATCTGGGACGTTTTGATTGTGTGAGTGCTTGATTGTTTTCAAGTTATTCATGATAAGCAGCCACCTTGGGCAATAGAAATAAACTAAACAATGAGAAATAATTGACAATATGAAAAAAGAAGTATAAAAATATATTATAAAGCAGGGGTGTCAAACTCTGGCCCATGGGCCAAATTTGGCCCATACTGTAATTATATTTGGCCCACCAAGACAAATTTGATGTGTCAATACTAAAATTACAAATGGTCTTCACTAATAGAGATGTTGCTAGCAAGTTTTATTACCATTCTTTTTTTTTTTAAATGAACAGTTTTTACTCACCTCTGATTTCAGTAGTTATTCATCAGTCTTGTGTAGGCTGTACTGTATATCAGGGGCGTCCAAGTGTGGTCCTCAAGAGCCCCTATCCAGCCTGATTTCGATGTATCCCTACTGCAGCACATCTGCTTCACATTATCATTTTCAGACTTTTTCAAATCTCGCTGATAAACTGATCATTTGAATCAGGTGTGCTGTAGTAGGGCTCCGCCTAAAACAGGCCGGATTGGGGGTCTTGAGGGTCAAACGTAGGCACCCCTGCTGTATATAATATTAGACGTTCTTACATTTATTTGGGTTGTAATAATAATAATAATAAGCCTCCGGAGGAAACTATGATGCGGCCTGCGACAAAAATGAGTTTGACACCCCTGGTATGAACTATAAAAGAATAAATCTTATGCTGCACAAGTGTTGCCTGAATCTGTGTTAGACACAAGAGTTACATCCTGCGGGTTGCAGTAGATGTTTATGCCAGACTTGGACTTGTTTTGATTCAGTGGCATTGCATGGGGAACAACATTTATACCAATTTTAATAGTGCAGGGAAGGGTTTTCTGAAGCAGATTGGTACTTTCGCTCCCACTGAATGTACATTTCAGTTGTATTTTCTACACTAAGGACAAGATGTATTGTCTCCGTGTTGTGGTTGCCAGTTTTCTGCTCCACGATTGTATTTGACTTTTCTTTATTTCTTCCATTTTTATTTGAAATCACCTTTGTGCATATTGTTCAGTTGGCTGCCGAGCGTCTTTATCTTGTACAATGTCTCCCCCTGCTGGTTGAATGTTTGCTTCTCCAAACAATGAATGAGTTATAATTTCTGACGCCTCTGTTACATGATTTTCCACTACAAGTCTGTCACCAACGTTTTTGGTTTTCTTTACAGGACAAAAGTGTCAAATCAAAAAATAAAAGTAAAAATACAAACAAATATTTAAAAAATTTAAAAATATATAAAAATAAATCGATATTCAATTGAATAATTATATATTTATTTTTGTAATTATTTCCACATCAGAAAGACGCTTGGATAACAGAGCATCTGTGTCAAGGGCTGAGCACACATCATCTGTACCACTCTGCTTTTCTACTCTGCTTCCTTGCTCATGTTCCTAATTTTTGAGTGGTACAGGTTAGTAAACAATGCACCCAGCAATCTGCTGGTTCAGGGTGTATTTTGTACAATAATCATACTACATATAGTATACTTTGAACTTTGAATACTCAGTCTACCAATTGAAATAATAGATTCCTTTCAAAAAAAAAAACTGTAGAAGATAGGTAGGTTGCACAAAATGCAGCCGTTTCTACCAGCGGACTCACAAAATGTGCTCATTTCATATCTAAAATGTACTATCTACTGTTGTTTATTTTGAAATTTAGAGGAGCAGCCTCAGTCGCTCCCCACACGTCCCCATTGAAACACTACAAATAGGTAAGGAAATTGGAGACTATCCCAAATGGCATCAGGCAAAAAGGAGAGTGCACCCTGAACAAGTCCCCAATCAATCACGGGCCACAAAAAGACAACCATTAGTCTCATGGCGGTAACTGAACCCATGCTGCCAGATACCAGAAGAATGAACCACTACAGTGTGCTGCTTTAGGATTTTCTTTGTGTGTGTGTGTGTGTGTGTTTTTTTCTTTTTGCGGTACCCATTTCTTCTTGAATTTAAAGTAGCAAAAGTACCATGGATTACCAGCTAATACTTGCAGGTGATAATATTGCATCAGGGTAATTATTTTTATCAGTATGATGTGAATTGCATCAAGTCTTTCTTTTTTTTCTGAATTGCATCAAGTCTTTCTTTTTTTTCATCATTGTAAAAGACAGTAGTGATGAGACAAAACAAAAGTACAGAAGAAAAAAAATTCTCATTTGTTATTTACTGCACCATATATGTACACAAAAAATACTCAAAAGGCAATACAAAATAAAACAAACAACTCATAGTGAGATAATCAATCTCATTCAATCTGATACCAATGCAAGCTCTCTCGCCTTCCTTGATGATTTTGATGAATAACAATCTCCAAACGGCTACTGACTGCGTCTGTAGATTATCTGAATCGTTATCTGTACATTTGGTAGTGATTAAGAAATTAAACAGCCCATATATGGCTGCCAAGATGAAACAAAAACTAAAAATATTTAAATCCATGTAATAAGCATTCTAAGATCATGTTCCTGTATGATGATGAAGACTTAAAAATACTACATTGGCCACCGAAAAGTAATAGTGGCCCCTTAAGGAAATGCAGATTAGATCACTTTGGTGAAACACCAGCACAACTTTGGTCAGTTCATGTAGATTTTGCTCCAATCGGATGAGATTCCTCCAAAATGTGGCTTGGTATTAGATTCTAAAATAAGCACACTCTTTTAGGCTTGGACTTTGTCTCTCTTGGCTTTTGTTAATTGTGTTAGGACAGTAAACCTTAACAATATGAAATTAGGAGGGAGAAAAAAAAGTTAGGTTTGAAAAAAATACATATAACAAGTCAGTTGTAATATGAGGGGGGAAAAATGCAATTTACTACAATCAAGTCTTGGCTTTTCAGAAAACCTTCCCCTCAAGAAGGATCATTCATATTAGTGTATTCAGGCGAAACATCTTATCGAACTAAAAGTGTAGACATTACCCGATTTATATATAAAGTAGGAGTTCTTAGATGGCTGTGTTTATGTTGTATGGTATATATTTTTTTCCATTCACCTGTAAACTATTCTCTTTCCCCTGACAAATTATAACTTTAGTCTTGTAATAATAGCACTCTGAGATCATTGATGTGACTTTAAGACTCTTTCCTTGGGTTTTTTACTTTTTACATTGTTTTGTTTGACCATGATAGTCACTCATAATATCCCAATGTTATTATTTCTTATCACAAACAGGCACTTTATTATAAACTAAAAGTGCAGACGTGTGGATAAACCTTTCAAGTTAGAGCTACATATATATTTTGGAGCTACTTACCCTGCCATTCATGCAACATCGCTGTACGCAATATGGAAATAAAGAATTTGTGTGAGTCATGCTGAGAAACAAGAAAGCAAGAGTCAACAATAATAAGATTTCAGTAATGTGCAAATGCATTCTGGTCCATTCAGACTCTCTGTAGAGTCAAATAATCAAATGTGAGCCAGAGTACCGAAGCGTCCCTGTTCGTCACTGAACTATCTGGGGCATCTCGCTCCAGGCTTTGGCCTTCTTCTTGGCCAGAGCCATCCACGGTGGCTCATCCTGGGGCAAAGATGGAGATGGGAGACCACGCTGAGACTCCGTCGGCGGACCAGAAAGTACAGGAACTCTTGAAGCAGTCAGCGGAGGGTTGATTCTTGATGGAAAAGGGGGCGAAGTGAGTGTCGTGCTTGGGCTCTGCGCTGGCTTGGGTTCTAGGGGGGGTTTGGACACAGCGGGCGGGTTGGAGCTAGAAGGAGCTTTTACGGGAACTGGAACAGGAGTAGGAGGGGATAGGGATCGTTGAAAGGAGGAGGCCTGCGGTGCGGGTTTGGAGGTGACTGAGGGAAGAGTGGATTTGGGGGTGACAGGGCAAGGGAGTGGCTGACATTTGGGAAGCTGAGGTGGCACTGGAGTAACAGGGGAGAGTTGCTTCTTGGTCTCGTTTTCGGTAGTTGATGGAGACTTACTGATCTCTGAAGAACTCACTAAAGGAAAAAATAATTTAATTGTGAGCATTTATTGAGAAGTGCATCATAAATTATCCAAATCATGCTAGAAAACACTCCGCCCACCAATAACACCAGCAATACAATAATAGAAGGCTTGAGTGGTCACCAAAAGCAAGCCAGAGTTTCTAATTATAAAATTGATATTTTCACTGTAGCGTTAAGCACAATTTGACCATAACACTGCTATAAATCACTGTCCAGAAAATACTACTCTACCACTAGAAGGAGCCTGTCTACCACACTTTGACAATTACTGACTCAAACGATCTGTCCTTAGTGAAGAAGGCATCCAATCAAATGATAGGAGTCAAGTGAATTATTTAGAAATTCTAAACAGATACATTCAAAAATTACTGTCGTACCTATAGGACTTATTTTCGCGGTAGGAAAAAACCTGTCACTCGATATATATATAATATAGACGTCGCCATACATGACAATAATGACATGTCCATTGATTTTGTTTGCTGGTTCGGCGAAGGAACTCCACGCATCCACTGCCTTTTAGCGAGGTGTCTTTGTTCTGGCCGAAGTCTAATAAACCAGTATTGTAAAATCTCTTAAGGCGAGATAAGATATATTTTGCTACTCTGAATTAGCTTCCATTCTAATGTCTCCTTTCACATTCCTTCATGTTGTTATTGTCCTTGTTTTTTTCTCTTAACTGTTAGAAGACCAAAGTACAGATATCTGCTTTCAAATGCAGGTAGTAAATGTTAAAATGCTGTTGAGAAAAAAATACTCAAGTAAAGTTAAAAAGAAATAATACACAGCAAGTTTAAAATTAGTTGTCCATTAGTTTGTGTTATCGCATGTTGAGGACATTATACAACGCTTAACATACTAGAGTAAACAAGTACACACAACTAAACTGATTTGTTAATAAATAAAAAAAAAAAACCTCTGGTTTCCATCTAGAATCAACATTTCCTGACATAGAACAGACCGGTTCGCAAGCGGGTACGGGTGTGGCCTGAGGGTGCCTCTGATGCGCTTCGTGACTGCTTTGGCACTACTGACTGGGACATGTTTAGGCGGGCTGCCACTTGTGACGATCTGACAGACATTGAGGAGTATACTGACTCTGTTTCCTCCTACATCACGAAGTGCATTGATGATGTGACTCACTCAAAATCCATTGTCACTCGGGCTAACCGGAAGCCATGGCTGACAGGGGCTGTCTTCAGGCTGCTGAGGGCCAGGGACAAAGCATTTAGAGCGGGGGATGAGGCTGGCTTGAGGACCTCGAGGGCCGACCTGTCCCGGGGCATCAAAGAAGCGAAGAGGGCGTTCTCTTGCAAAATTACCGCCCACTTCAAGGACAGCAGGGACGCACGGAGCCTTTGGCAGGGTATTCAAACCATCACGGACTACAAGCCCGCGCCGCAGAGCTGTGAAGGGGACGTCCGTCTGCTAAATGATCTTAACCGCTTCTTTGCTCGCTTCGACGCTCAGAACAGCATTTGCCCGCTGAAGGCCACTCCCCCTTCACACGAGCAGCCCCTGTGCCTCTCTGCCGACAGCGTGAGGAGGGCGCTTGCCGCTATCAACATCCATAAGGCGGCGGGCCCTGACAACATCCCAGGTCGAGCGCTGAAGGACTGCGCTGGGGAGCTGATGGGTGTCTTCACGGACATCTTTAACATTTCCCTGCAGCAGGCCATCGTCCCGCCGTGTTTCAAGGCTGCCACCATCGTACCTGTGCCAAAGAAACCTGCTCCGTCCTGCTTCAATGACTACCGCCCCGTGGCTCTTACGCCCATCATCATGAAGTGCTTTGAGCGGCTTGTCATGGAGCACATCTGATCCGTTCTCCCCCCCACCATAGACCCCTTCCAGTTTGCGTACCGAGCCAAACGGTCCTCTGAGGATGCCATCTGCTCTGCCCTCCACTCGGCCCTCACCCACCTGGAGAGAAGGGACTCGTATGTGCGATTGCTGTTTGTGGACTTCAGTTCAGCCTTCAACACCATTGTGCCACAACGTCTCATCTGCAAACTCGACAAGCTGGGCCTCAGTACCTACCTCTGCAACTGGCTACTGGACTTCCTCTGTCAGAGGCCACAGGTGGTACGTGTTGGCGACAAAATCTCCACCAGCATCACGCTGAGCACAGGGGCCCCCCAAGGCTGTGTGCTCAGTCCGCTGCTCTTCACCCTACTGACTCATGACTGCACTGCAACCTACAGCGACAACCGCATTGTGAAGTTTGCTGACGACACGACTCTGGTGGGTCTTATCACCAAGGGAGACGAGACTCAATACAGGTTGGAGGTTGACCTTCTGACCACGTGGTGCAGGGACAACGAAGAAGAAGCGAAGAAGGCCCAGCGCCGCCTGTACTTCCTGCGGAAACTCAGGCGAGCGAGCGCTCCTCCGGCCGTCATGACTACGTTTTACTGTGGCACCATTGAGAGCATCCTCTCCAGCTGTATTGCTGTTTGGGGTGGCAGCTGCACTGACTACAACTTGAAGGCCCTGCAGCGCATAGTGAACACGGCTGGTAAGATTATTGGTGCTTCACTCCCCTCCTTGAAGGACATTTACACCTCCCACCTCACCCGCAAGGCGACCGCGATTGTGAGTGATGTGAGTCACCCCGCTCACTCTTTGTTCAATCTTTTGCCCTCTGGGAAGAGGTACAGGAACCTGCGCTCCCGCACCACCAGACTCACCAACAGCTTCATACTCCAGGCTGTTAGGATCCTGAACTCTCTCCCCCTTTCTGCGTAGTGTCCTGTACCTTTGCGCTATGCGTACTGTCTGCTGTATGCACACTTGCTCCGTTATTTCTCCTCTTATTTATTCGGTTATTTGTTTGGTTTATTATTTATTCATCACTCTTATTATTTATTGTTTGTGCCTTCTTGTTTTTATTTTGTGTCGTTTACTTGTATGTCTATCGTGTGCTGTGTCTCGTCACCGTGGGATAGAGGAAACGTAATTTCAGTTTCTTTGTGTGAAGAGATTGACAATAAAGCAGACTGACTTTTTTTTTACTTTGAAAGTTTATGTATTTGGACTGAAGTACAAAATTCATAAAAAGTATTTTTTTTTTTACATATTCATACATACGGTTGAAAAATCTGCACCTCAATAAAAGTCAAGCAAATCAATTTTTTTTTTTAATTCAACCACGTGAGTCCATTCAGCATCAAAATTCTCAAATGTTCTTGTGCTCACTGAAAAATGAGGGTTAAAAAAAAAAAAGCTCAATTTACAAAATGGAGCACACTCATTGATGTTGAACACTGCATGTTTATATTATTTCTCAGACAAAGTTGGTTCTCTAAGCGCAAGCATAATTCACAAGGATAAAGTTGGCTGTGGTACGTGTGTGTGTGTACGTTTCCGTGTGTGTTCCTTTCTTGATGTTGTGTCTGTGTGTGCGTGTGTGTTCAGACCTTTTCCGAAGAAGTCGGATGTTTTGGTGCAGAGTTCCTTTTTTAATGTTTGGCTGACATACGAAGGCAACGAAGAGTTACTGTCTTGGTCCTCCTGATGACAAAAGAGAGAACCACATTCATTAGTTGAAGCAGCTCAAACTGTATGTTGATGTCTTTTATGTATGCAAATGCAACGAGAGGGGAAACAAAAAAACAGGATGAACAAATGCAATCTCACTCGGATTTGTGTTTTTAGATCAAAAATTAACTAACCTTCTTGACGGTCATCTCGTCCAGTGAATTTTCTTTATAGATCTTCTGTTTTTGTCTGGCCATGGAGATCCAGCTGGGACGCTCAGATTCAGCGGGGACACCACGAGCTGCAGCAGGTTCTAAATGAGTCACGGGGTTAATTTTATGGGAACTTAATAACCATGCCAATGTTAGATTGGCTCCGTGTTCCCAAGAGTGCATTTGTGTTCGTATGCACCTGAGACACGTTTGCTTTTCACTCCAGTCTCCCCGTGGACATCTGGTTTCTTGGGAAGGGCAGGTTTGGTGAAAACTGGTGGACTTATGGACGCTTTAAAACTGCTCATTTCAACTTTACAAGTAACAGGCTGCGCCGGAGGCTCAACGGGTGCCTAAAAAGAGAGCACATCAAATGCAGTAACACGTTCATAGCTGCATGGTCTGTCTAAACCACTACGAGCCACCAGACAAACACTGGAAACGTTGCAGTGGGCCCCACAATTGTTGCTTTGGGATCTGTTTATAGTCCTAAATAAATTGTAAAAACCTATTAAACATATTTAACAGTTGCCCCCAACCTCCATTGCAAATACTAATTTCTTTGTTAAAGATTTTACAATTAAATGTCATCTATGCTTTGAAATGTGGCAAGACCGACATGAAACTGGCAAAAAAAAATCGGTATATTGTTTGTTCTTGTGGCGTTTTGCTTTACAAACACCAGGCTTCCTTTGGTGGTGGGAGAAAAAATGATGGTGCGGGTGGCTTACACCAGTGCACATTACCACAGGAAATCGCCCAATTTCACTTTCAAAACAAACAAAAATCATAATTTCCATGAAAATATTTTTTTACCATAAATAATGTTTCATTTATCTGTCCGTAAGACAGACAAACAAATCAATATTTCACTAGGTGGCAATAGGCACAAACAACCTGTTGCCAATTACAGTATTATTAATCAATCCAGAACATTCTACCCTATCTTAATAATAAAAGAATGAACCGCAAAAGGATAAATAAATTAATTAATAAAGGATTGGTTTTCACCTCTGTGTTTTCCTCTTCCGAACCAAAGCGATGCAGCACTACAGTCTTCCTCAGCCGAATTCCAAAGGGATTGTTTCCCTCCATCGCCACAGTGCTCTCTGTACATAGAAGTGCAGGATAAACCAAACTAGGTGTGGAAGATACGACTCCTTTAAATTAACTTTTTTTTTTAATTATTATTTTTTAACACAATTTGTATAAATGGCCAAGCCTTTAGTCGTTTCTTTCTGTTCTAGGCGTAAAAAGATGGACTAAAAGATGCCAGAAGATGGCAGCAGAGGACTGTTTTTTAAAATAAAACAACTAAATTGAACATGTTTACTCAAAATCAAGATGCCAGCAAATTCATTCTTTGACTTGTGCACTAAAGGTAAATTGGGGAGAATTTCAGTAAACAACAGAATAGTTCAAGGGGAGAGAAAAAAAAAAATCAACAAATGGGTGAATTCATGAAAGCCAAACTGCAAAAATTAGGTGTCTGTACACACACTTCTGCTGAAGTGCCTGTCTGCTCATTCATTATGTTTGCTCACCTTCTTTAGTTGCAGCAGCTGAGGTTTGCGCTGTCACTGGGTCCTGGACCGTATCATTGAAGGCTTTGACAGCAGTCCCGCCAGCTATTGTTGTTTTGACACATTTCTCCATCTGGGCCTCCAACTGTGGGTCCTTCTTGGTGGTCTCCTCCACATCCTCATCTCCAGGCTCTTGGCTGGGGGTTGGGGCTGATGAAGGGGGCGGGATTTCTTTGGGCTCCCCACCAGAGAGGGATCTCTGCCAGGCAGGGATGATTGTGAAGCGAACTTTGCTCTTATTGGGACGTTCCGGTAACTGGTTGACTACTTCCTCCTCAGGTAGAGGCGTGGCTTCATCTACAACATCTGTATCAGAAATCGGAGTCACCGGCTCTTCTTTGACTTCCATTCCAGTGTCAGTGATCTCTTCATCAACATGTTGCTCTGTTATTGTATAGGATGCCGCAACTTTAGGATCTTCGTCAGATGGAGACAACTGAAAGGCGAATGTGCCCGACTCTAAGCACGGAGAGACCAGGTTTGTGTGGACTGGAGTGTTTGGAGGTTGGTAGTTGGAGAAGGTCTCGATGGGAATGTTGACCTCAGCATGAGGGAAGGTCTCACTGGCAGGGAGGCTCTCGGTGCAAATGGTGGTCTCTTCAAGAGTAACAGTCTCACAGGGAACGATGGGAGTGATGGTCTCGGCGGGAGGGTCAGTCTCACCGGGAGTGCTTGGTGTGCTCAGACCCAAGGTCTCAGTGTCTTGTGAAGGCGATTCAAAGTGTGAAGAAGAAGACACTCTAAATGATATTGTTTGCTTTGTTTCTGTTTCTTCTTCCATCTCCAGCAATTCTTCCTGCTCCACATCTCTATCCTTCCCCTCATCTTCTCCTGAATGGAGCTCTGTGTGCTCGAAGTCTTCATCCTCCTCTCTTGCTTTACTTTCACGATCATTTTCATTGGGAAATATTTGGCTCTCGTGGTTGGTTACCAGATCACATGACTGAAGTGTTTCAACTTCATGTGTGCATTGTGAGTTACCCATGGTATCAACATGTGAAGTTTCCCTTTGCTCCGGCAATAACGTCACATTGCAAACCTCTTGGCATGTTTCAACGGGAAGCATTTCCCACGCTTCGTCTTCTGCCACTTCCGTCCACTGTTGTTTTTCCTCTTCCTCCACATCCGCCCTCACCTTATGACCTTCTCCCTCCACTTGAAGATCGATTAATTTCTGATCTTCCGCACTTTCTTCAGTTTCCAGTTCTTCCCTGTGGTTCGATTCTGTTTTGTACATGTCGTGCTGTTCTTCAGGTTTGACTTCTTGTGGCAAGTCGTGATGCTCATCCTCTAAACGGATCTGAAAGAAGAAACAAATGAAGTCATGAAGTCAAAAGACTCTGTAAATAACTTTTCGGTAAATGGATGCATTGATGACACGTGATTAATAATAAAAAATACTTACACAAGGCTGACTGAATCTTTCCACAACAAGTTCCTCCTCCTCCTCTTCTTCTTTTTCATCATCATCTTCACTTTCTTCTTCCTCATCCACATGTAGGAAAGGACTAGTCAAAGCAGCTACCTCCTCCTCCTCCTCCTCCTCTTCCTCGCTAGACTGATCCAATAGGGTATCACATGGAGCAATTTGAGGAAATGCAGGCTCATCCATCACCTCCTCTTCATTTTCCTGTTCCTTGTTCTCGTCATTCAGATCCAGGACAACATCCTCAGAGGCCACACATGGAGTGCAAGAAGGTAGGGGCGTCTTCAGGGAGCTGAGCACTTCCTGTAAGAAGGAGCCGTCACCCTCCACACCTTCTCCAAGTCCATCTTCTTCTCCCAGATCTAGTCCATCCATGCCCTTCTCTTTTCCATTCACAAGAGAATGGTCCCAGAAATCTTGGTGGCCAGCAGGGGGTTCCGGTGTGGCTCTGAAAGCAGAAATGATGAGGTCTTATTAGTAGGAGAGCCCACCGCAATAAAAACAATCCAATTAGAAAATGATGTTTACGCACATGGGACTGTCCAGAGAAGAGCCTCCGTTACTGAGTTCGGGGGAGGGCGAAGGCTGAGTGTCAGCTGCTCCCACCCCCGAGTGACAGGAAGTGTCCTGATCAAGAGAAACGTCCAAATCATCCTCTTCCGCTGATTCGTGCAACAATGGCTGCTCTTTCTCCTGAGCTTCTTTCTCCTCTTTTGGCTTTTGTTTCATCACATCGTCGCTTGCATCTGCATCAATAAGCAGAAACAGATGAAGGAAACAACACATTGGAATAAGAAGGGGGAGGGGAAGGGAGCACTAACCTCGTTTCTCCTCTTCCTCTGGTGCCTCTAAAGTGTCCGGGAAGGAAATGTTCAACGATCCATCCATGCCATTGTGTTCCTCTGATTTAATCTCAAGCCTCTGCATGGACCAAACACAAAGTACTAGAAACATCAGCACTACACAAGGAAAATATTGGTTCAGAGAGTAAGGAAAGAAGCAAGATGCAGGTCAAAACTATCAACGTTCCCATACACAGCGACAGTTTCGAGAAGCGCTTAAACCACAATAATAATTAAAATGTTCTTAACTTCGACGTTTACAAGATGTGCAAATCACACACACAGAAAATGAGAGAAACATTTCCTCCAACGTTCTGTGCAAAGATTTGATAGGCTTTTTCCAAAGGTCTAACTTTAACATAAAGGTTACATCATATTTTGAGCATGATGAGGATCTGCAGTTAAGCAAAATAGAATTTTAAAATGGAAATAACTAACACTTGGAGTCCATCAAAAAAGGAATGAATTGTTTTAGTGTGTTGAAGAGAAACTAAAACTAGATAAGTGAAGCTATAGGAACCAATAAATTACCCAATAATTTTGTGCAAAATCATAATTTTGTATATTGGTGACCAGCTAACCGATGAGACAAGATATACTTATCATTATTATATAGTTTTGTTGAGTTCACTAAGTTTGTCTACATAATGTACAGCATCTTATACATATACAACATAGAGCCTTTTTTCTTCCAAAGCAATACTATTCTGTAGGGTTGGTGTTAACAACTAAAATGGGGGACAGAAAGTTGGAGAGCTGATTGTCACAGTAAAAATGTTGCATCATTTTCAGCATGTCGATGCGACAACAGTTTGCTTCAGAGGGCGGGACCACTTTTCAACAGTAAGAGCAATACACCGCACATATTTGTGTTCTTACATTGGCAGCTTTCCTCCGGTTACAGGCTTTGTGTCTTAGGCCCAGCTTGTGCTTGGCAGCAGAATTATCCAGACAGCCAAAAGGGCTTGCCGGCTGACTGAAATCCCCCGGAACCGTCACCAGGGGGCTCACTGCTCTCCTGGACAACTGGGGAGAGAACAGAGAAAGAAGGTTTTACTTACATTTTTCACTTCATTTACATTGCCATCCATCTTCTTAAGGTAGACCCTGGACTGATTGCCAGCCAATCACAGGGTATTGTTTAGCAACATAACTGTAAACACTCAAACTTATGCCTTTGGACAAATTAGACTCAGCAGGGGTGTCAAACCCATTTTTGTTGCGGGCCATATCGTAGTTATGGTTTCCCTTGTGGGGCCATTAGTACTATCATATATTATCGTATACACACAGCAGCATTAAACAAAACAATTTCTAATTTATTTTGAAAGTGGGGTTTTAAAAAATGTTGCAATACGTCACTTTTTATTAAAAGATAAGACAATTTACATAGTTGACATATGCCTTTGCGGGCCACATAAAAGGATGTGGAGGGCAAGATCTGGCCCCCGGACCTCAAGTTTGACACCTGTGATTTAGAGTCTTCATTAAACCAAACATGTACATTTTTTAGGAAACCAGAGAGTAAAACCCATGCAAGCACGTTGAGAAGATAATTCAAACCTGAAGCTTCTCATCTGAGTAGACATGCGAACCACTCGAAGGAAGATGTTCCGTTAAAAAAACAAGACTTAAGGATTACGTTTGAGAAATGAAACCCAAATATGTACCAACTGTAACCACAACCTTGTCTGCCATTGTTTGGAGAGATTAGTTCCAGACAGCGCAAGTCACATCACACATGAGTCACTGACTTGTTGTGGATTTGAGAAGGAAACTGCACACCATGAACTGATGGTCAATTGGTGTTGAAAGGTTACAATTCTTCCTTGAATGATGAAGTCTGCAGATAGGAAACCAAAAAGGAAATAGAGCACGACTGTGTGTGACTACATCCAGCTGTCTAAATATTAGCTGTGCTTTAAACACTTATGGTGTTGATTATACAGTAGAGCAGAGTCTTGTGCTTTGCTCCATCGAGAAAAGATTTCAAACTTGGAAAAGTTTCAAGAAAAACTAAAGGATGACAAAGAGAACTCACTTTCCCAGTTGAGTTTTAAGTGTTGGATTCAACCTTTTCCCTTTCTCACCCAATTTCTCTTGTTGTAGCCTACCGTATTTTCCGGACTATAAGGCGCACCTTCAATGAATGGCCCATTTTAAAACTTTGTCCTTATATAAGGCGCACCGGACTATAAGGCGCACCATTAATGCATCATGTCAGATTTTTAATCCAAATCAAATCATTCTCCATTTTATCTATTTTACTTCAACTTCAGACGCAACAAGTTACTTTATAATCACAAAATAATGATCCAAAGTCTTTTTTATTCATGATTCATAGTCTTCAGCAGGCCACTTATGATTGATTTCATGACACAATGCTTCAGGCCACTTTAAATTTAGGAATTTGGTCCATATATAAAGGCGCACTGTTGGCTTTTGAGAACATTTTAGGTTTTTAGGTGCGCCTTATAGTCCGGAAAATACGGTAATTCCAAATGTACAAACACATTTTAGCTTTTAGATACAAATGAACCCTCCTCAATCTATCTCCATCTATCCTCTTTATCCATCCTATGTGCATTCATATTTGCACCTTAGTTGAAGCAACAGCAACATGTCTTCTTGAGTATGTTCCTCGGCCCTTAGTGACGTTTAATGGCTGAGGCCATATTTGCAATCTGTGTCTGTGAGCGTATTTGACACCTGTAGTCCAGTTTGGCTCTGATGCATACTCAAGTCTGGTAGACATCCTGGTGGGCCAAATCTGGAACTAATGGTCATAAACACGCACGGCAGGAGGCAGAAGAAGAGCGGAATCCCCGCACAAGTCTGACATGGTTCAGATGGCCAAGTGTGAGTACGCCCTAAAACGTTCTGGAATATGTCCCTCACAGCTGCATTAGTTTACTGTGGTCTTTTCACCATATTCACAACTGTAAAAGGAATATTTAAACTCTTTTTTTCCCCCCACATATTTTTGGTGCTCATCATTTTGGGTTGTTTTTAGCACGGAAAGCCCAGGTTTACTTAAATAATCGAACTTTTACTGACTGCATTTTTTGTGCACATTTAAAGGCAGAAAACTTGTCAGCTTCTTTACCATAGATGTAAAAATATGCCTGTTTAGCCCATCTGGCTTGTGCTAAACAGAAGGTCAAGAGGTTTGCAAGTGAAGTATAAAGAGTGCGGATCAAGAGAAACACACTTTTAAGGGTCTGAACAAGGTGGTGAGATGGAGCTGAAGAAGGAGATCAAAACACCTGAAGGTTTTTAGAGTAACCACAAGTGATTTTTTTTTTATCCCGACGTAGTCACATGGGAAATATCTCAATAATACAAAGCTCTGCTGCACAGCCTAAAGTGTCCTCGCGGCTTTCATAAATCACATCAAGTATTTTACCAAGGTGGCTTTCCTGGCCTACATTCTGCAAAACATTACTTTTCTTTTCTAGAAATCTTAACATTTAATCTTATGTCACCACACTAACCAGTTTATCAAACAGAGCTCATGCCTTGATAGTGTATATATTAGAACTGTCCTAAACCCAAAGACACCCGTATAGAAGATTCTACAAGCCGATTGTGTGGCTCGATCTCTACAATTACCTGGTCTTCGTCAGTATCGCCCCCCGCAAGGTTGAGTGAATTGTTCCTCTCAGCGTGATTCTGAAAGACACAGGTGGAAAGAAACAAGGAAACATGTTTGAAAAGATGTGGCAATTAGGTGGCGTGACAGTAGTGTGCATGTTACCCTGGCTGCTTGAGAAGACGTGTACTCGGGGGGACTGCAGGGCAGACCGTCATCCTCCGACATAGTTCCGGCATCTTCCGTCCTCTTGACACACATCAGCGATGGAGGAGAGCCCAGCCTGATGGCCTGCTTCAGCTGAAGCTGCAATTCCGTGTAAAAGGCACATGCAACAGTTGCTGATGGATCTTATTGAACAGTACAATCCAACACACAAATACCAAATGTCAACACTTAGCTATAGTAAACCACAAGTCCGGTTCAGACGCTAAATCCAAAACAAACTGGCCTTGTTTCTGACCTCACTCACTATGCCGTGTATTATGTCAACACAGAATTTTGTATTGGATCCCGTTACGTGATGCTATCTTCCCAAAAGTGATAGACTTGACAGTATTTTTATTAATGTTTCACTAGAGTGGATGCAGTAGGTGGAATTAGAGGCCTTTATAAAAATGTTGTCATTGTAAGAGGCCACAGACGGCTCTTTGAGAGTGTCTTCCCGTGTTTACAGTCTCACTGATGTAGAGTATGATTAACAGACAATGACTTGCTCATACAGTCACCACAGAGGGGTGAGTGTTTAATTTTGAAAGTGCGTCTGTTTGCCGTGAAGTATCACAGAAACTAAAACTGACATACTTTATCGGTTTGCTGCATGTTACACTGGTATTGTCAATCAGTGACTCATTTATCAAGGTGCAAAATAAACACTGTATGTTCCTTTCTTTTTTAAATCACTTTTACTGGAGGGATAATAACAGAATACCTTGAGGGGTAATGTTAACAGGATTTAGATCCGAGTACATGACACTTACACTCACATATGTTTCCATCATCAATAGCTCAATCATTCATCATAAATAAAAATGTCCGAAAATTTTCAGCTGATACACGTTGTGGCCTGTATCGTGATACTCTTGGAACCACACACATAAAAATAATACTTTGACCTGGATCATGTGGTGGGATGGAGGGCAAACATTCAGAAACAAGGCCACAATGTGGGTGGCAAAACGTGCAATCTTTATCCCATGTGCAGCTTGCTTGTTACATAATATGTTTACACAGAATCTGACTCCTCGCATATCAAAATGACAGGCCGGTTCAGAGTTGACGGCCAAGATTTCATAATCAAGTTCTTCAAAAGTGTATATTTTGAAGCCAAAAATATTTTACACATGAACAAGTCATTCTTTAGAATTCTGTTACACTGTAAATAATGTGACCATGAGAAACTAGCAAAAGTTTCCCGAGTGTCAAATCTGCTTAAGGGAGTTTCATTGTATAGACAGCTTAGAGGAGCGGTTTAACTGCGGGTCAGACTTACATCGTCCATTTTTAGTCACTTGTTGTGACGCAGATTGATCTGTCAGTCTGCTCTCTTTCCCATCATTAGTTTTAACTCTGACTGCCTGGAATTTACATTACGATTAAGCACATCAAGATGATACCACAATAAAAACTCGCTTTGGTTACGTTTCCATCCCAGAGTTTCAACTCTGAGCTACAATAATTTTTTCTATGTATTGGATTGGCTACAATTATTTGTTTATGGCTGGAGAGATCAAATGATTGGCTCAGTTTGTGATCAATTTCTGTTGCGATGATAGTTACAACTAGAGTACCTGAAGCGATTTCACTTTTCCATGAATGCTGTCCTGAGATGCCCCCAGAGCCTCGTTGGCCTCCGATGAGTCCGAGACAAAGACGGAGTCGTGTGACAAGGCCTTGCTGCCCAGGCTAATCTTTGACCTTTAGAAAACAGGAAATAGGGGGGGTTAGGCCACCAAACTATTTTCCTCCTTTACTTCCATGTGTAATAGAGTAACATTTCATCCTAGTATGGCATGTTCTTTCATTTTAAAAGTGGGGTATATTTGTCTACTGAGCCACAACAGGAAGAGGCAGTAAAACCTTTTCTTTAAGGAAAGGAAATTAGTACTATTCCAAGGAAGAGATGCTCCACTTTTTAAACAAACACGGGAAAAAGCAGTCCTGCATTCCAGAGACTGGAGGATCAGGAGATAAACACTTAGGATCACAATTAATGTTTAGTCAAGTCATATTTAGGAAAATAACACTTCACTTGACAAACGCTGTGTTTATTCTTTTTTGCATGTTCTTCCTCAGAACCATAATACATGTACCCTTGAGCATGGATCGGTCATATAAACAGAACAATCGTAAAGGAATCCCAGACCGATTAACAGTGGCTGTTTTTTTAGCAGCATGTACAGTACAAAATAGTATTGAGTAAACTAGAAATGTGTCGCATGCATGTTAACCGTGTTGCATGTAAAAGCAAAGGTCAATTGACACACTGATGGTTAGTGACTCTGCATTGGGCATTTGGCAAATCTTTTTGGAGGGCACTGATAGACACCAAGAAAATCAATTCAATTACCAAAAATGGATTCTTTTGGAATGTGTGAGGAAAGTTAGAGTACAAAGATCAAACCCATGGCAAGAACATGCAATCACCACATTGTAGTGATGGAGCCGAGATTCAAACCCCGAATCTCAACACTGTGAGAAAGACATCTGGCCATTGTGTTGCTCTCCTTGTTAACATTCTGAGTAAAATTAAGTAATACAATTATCATTTAAATATAAAAAAGAAACTTTGGGTCCCTATTTAACAGACATTAGACTTTTTCCAAAGAGCATGTGCATGATCTTACCCTTTCCCCTTCTCCGACCGACTGAGAGTATTGTTTTCGGATGTTTTGCTGATGTTATCACTCGACTGGCTGCCTTTAAGCTCTGCATGATCTCCTGACGACTCCTTTTTCTTCTTCCTCACAAAGAAGTTTTTAAAAGTCTGGAACTTGGACTTCTTCTTTCCTGAAGGGATACATGAGAGAACCATGTTTGAAATACGCTAGCAGATTTTTTGCTCTCCGGTTGGTCGTGTTCTGACTCATTCAAACAAACCGCGGTGGTACGCTAATGAGGCAATTACGCACACAGCATTTTTATACACTGCCAAAATATGAAGTGCAGTTCCCGCAATTTGCCTGTTGGCTTTAATAGCTCAGGTAGGCACATGAGGGAAAAACCACGCGTATGAGTGTTTACACAGATAAGCACATAAACACAACACGCATGCTGGTAAAGGGTGCCCAAGTGACTGCGGCTCCATTAGCACTGGAGCAGAAAACCCAACAACTCTTTCATAAGCTTTTAAACAGCTAGAGTGCTTTTAGTGAGAACGTCACAGAAGTGGGGAAGTTGGGGGGTTGAGAATGATTAAGTGTAAGGTTATGAGACTGATTTCAAGACATAGAGCAAATTTTCTACCCTTTCACTGACTGAATAGAAATGAAATCTTTTATTATCTAATGATTTTCAAAATACAGCTGAACCTCGATTATACGCCGACTTTGAGGTCCAGAATTTGGGAACCCCAAATAGTCTTGGAAGTGTAGCCACAGGAAATTGCAGTAGGGAAATACGTACTATGTGTTTGCATTTGGGGAATGACATCATTGCTCTAGATGAAAATTAATACGATATAATTATGACAAATTATTATATTACCAATCATGGTAGCGATCATGTAGCATAAGCATAAGCAGTCATACATACGGTTGTGTTGTTTTCCAAATGTTTTAAGGTTAATGCTCACAGTTCAAAAGAAAATCTATTTATGACGAAGGAAATTGGGGTTCATGGCCAAACCGCATTTGACGGAAAGTCGCGTAGAATCAAAGCGTGTAAAATCAAGGTTCAGCTATAGCTAGTAATTATATGTACCGTTTTTTTCCGTGTATAGTGCGCCCCCATGTATAGTACGCACCCCTAAAAATGGCATGCTGATGCTGGAAAAAAGCTTGTACCCATGTATAATACGCACCGAATTTTTATGAATTTTTTTAAAAAAAAAATGTAATTTTTTTTTTTTTTTTTTTTAAGTCCCAATGATCGTCACACACGCAGGGAGGCAATGGGTCCCATTTTTATAGTCTTTGGTATAGTCTTAACTAGGCTGGATGTAATTTTTTTTGTTGGCGTTGATTTCTCCGACTGCCCATAAACGCACCACCGCGCTCCGTGCCTGTTTACCTGTAATACGGATTTAGGTAGAGAACTGAACTCTCGCTCTTTATATAGCTGACGTGTCTTGCTCATCCGTTCTGCGCATCTGTAATGGCGGCCTCCGTATGATATCCGGTTTGCGTGTGTGCGAGAGCGAGGGAGAGCGAGAGAGAGAGCGTGCGAGAGAACGCTCAACCGTAGCGCGCCGCCGACCGCCCAACTGCACCGGGCTGGCCGATTATTGTGACAGAGCCGTCGCTGAAATTTAGAAGATATTTTTAAAGTCCTGATGTACTTTCTAAAATTTAAGTGGACCTCAGTGCGCACTGCGCAGGGAGCTTAATTTGGTGCAGCGCGCCGGGCGCTCACTGTCGCATTGCTTAAAGAGCGCCTTTGTGTTTTAGGATGAATAGCAGAGACCAAAGGAACAAGGCAAAGTGTTGTGAAATACAATATTACCTGTAATACGCATTTTGTTATTTGCTGATTGAAACTGCTCATTAAACTGTGAATTGAAACTAATAGGAAGAAAACAACTCTCGCTCTTTATATAGCTGACGTGTCTTGCGCATCCGTTCTGTGCATTTTATTTCACAACACTTTGCCTTGTTCCTTTCTTCTCTGCTGTTCACTTCAAACACGCTCCATGCAACCGCAATGCTCTCGTATCAGACGCTTGCTCGATCACCTGCTCGTTTGCTGTCCCGTGCGCGCACGAAGCGCGGTGGTGCGTTTACGGGCAGTCGGAGAAATCAACGCCAACAAAAAAAATTACATCCAGCCTAGTTAAGACCATACCAAAGACTATAAAAATGGGACCCATTGCCTCCCTGCGTGTGTGACGATCATTGGGACTTAAAAAAAAAAAAAAAAAAAAAAAAAAAAAATTAAAAAAAAAAGATTTTTTTTTTTTTTTTTTGTACCCATGTATAATGCGCACCCCGGATTTTAGGACAATAAATTAGTAAAATTTTGCGCACTATACACGGAAAAAAACGGTATAACATAATTCTAACTGGTTCAACTTATTCATGCCAGAGGTTAATGGCTCCACAATAAGAGTAAGACCAATATTTTACTTCTCTTGCAAAAAAACAAAAATGTGCAGTTTTAGATTTACCTGAAAACTACATTTAATAACTAACAATTAAAAACTACTCTGAAATGAAACCAAGATGAAAACCCAAGAGCTATCTGCAGGTAGGAACGAAGAGAGTCTAGACACAAACATTGGCAATAGCTGGTTTGACACGGTTTGGACTGTCCTAACATCGGAAGAAACCACTGGTGGATTAAGAAACAGACATCCAGCAAGTAGCCCAAAGACAGGAGTTGATGCAGACCTAAGATTTTGAGAGCTGTAAATACACCTTAGAAAAAAGTGATATTAACAAACTGCAAGAGCGCAGAAGCGAAGTCTTATATTCTACGAGAAATAGATTTACGGCCTGACCACACAAAGCTTAACCTTTACCCAAGTAATGGACAATTTGGAGCAAAAAAAGAACCTGATCCCAAACATACACACTCATCTGTGAATTACAGTCATGATTTGGGTTCTTCTGGGGCTGGCCCATACATCTTTGACTCTAAAGCGTATGCATTTTAATGCTGAAGAGGAAACTGAAGATACAATCAAAAGTAAACAAGAGAGGCTGTCATGAAAGCCCATTTTCTGATGCCGATGGGTCACATGCTCGATACAAGCGATTGCAACAAATCAAGCCTTTTTTCACTTCACTCTAATTTAAGTCTCTTTGTTCCAATACAACAGCTACAGCAAAAAAAAAAAAATGCAGGACTGAGTGTACATTAGGTGAAAGACAGTCTACCTCCCAGCCTAATCCTAACCTGCATTATCTAGTTATTTGAAAAAACTAAAAAGACCAATTCAGCGCTTTAGCACAATACTGAGATGAGGAAAAGAAACACCCAAACATACAGTTTAGGGCAGGGTTCAACAATCCTGGTTCTTGGGGTCAAGTCTTACATGTTTTCGATGTCTCCCTGGTGCAACACAGCTAAATCAACTCATCAAATAATCCATCAATCTGCAGAAGCTGTATAAGCATCCTGATCATTAGATCAGCTATATTGCGTCAGGGAGACATAAAAACATTGCTTGAAGAGCTTATTATGTTAGTGTTTTAAAACATTTGCCATGAATCTCATTTTACTTGTCTGAGTCATGTATGAAAGAATACTTCAGCATTCCTTCTAGTCTCGATTAAACTAAATTACAGTTGGAAATATGTTTGGAATCTGAGGACAAGTGCACATTTTGCCTGAAAATGCCTCATTTACCCAGATTAGCTACCTTTATGTCAAACATGAAGGACCGTGTTTTTCCCAGTCATTTTTTTGTGCGTTTGCGGGGATGTTGGCAACTAATTCTCATTTCACAAAGTGAACAGCTTTAGCTGTACTTGAAGAGCTTCCAGCATGCTCTTGATGAGTCTTCAGGGGCCTTTGCAATACAAACGTGAAAGTCAGGTTGAAACACTATCAGGTACTTTTATTTTGCCACTTCAGGTGCAATACACTGCTAAGGTAAAGGAAGGTCAGCCTGAGTAACTTTTGGAAAAAAATATATTTTATTCGATACACTTTTGTTCACTATTATTACTTGCACACATATATGTTATCATATGCTGCTAAGGGAATCGACCAACAACACACACCACGGGAAAACTGTGACCTTTGACATGGAAGAAAAAAGAAAGAGGTGAAGCACATTGAGACTGACATTGCATCGGCATGTGTTAGGAATGAAAGTATGAGGTCATGCTGTCTCTCAGAGCAGTTGGCGTTATGACTTTCAAGTACTAACTGGAAGAACTAAAAGAATAAACAAGCAGCAGGAGAAAAGCCTATCACGGATTTATGGGTTTTAAATAAACACACATTTCTTAAAAGTAAGATTTAATGCAATTTTTATTTTTACAATTAACTGTCAGTACTAAATGTGGGCTGATGGACAGACAGCTCCAAGGAATCTCATTCTACGGATTCAATCAAAGCACAAAACAATCTACGAGACCCGAAAGGGAGATGAGTCATCTGTTCAGTACTATCACTGGAATCAAGTTGAGAACAACAGGACATGGTGTGAGAGCCGTACACAACACTGCCTCCTTGTTACAATCATAACATCATCACGTGTTATTTATCTGCGTGACAGACAGTGTGATGTGCTTGGGCATGTGAGACAATTTTAGGTGTATCTCTGCTTCATTTCCTGCTAGCACCTTCAGTAAGACCAGAGAAATATCTCCAGTGGCCTGGAAATATCTGCTGCATGGTACGCTGATAAAACATCATTTTCTTTCAAAATAATATCCTTCTGCAAGTATCTCTATGTATCTTTTCTCTTAATCTGTCGTGCAACCTCTAAATTCTAAAACTGTGAAATTATTATAAAATATAAAAATTCTGAATAAAACAGACAATACAGCCATTGAATTTTGTATAAGTATAACATTGCCTAAAAGTAAATCCAGAAATTTAGAATAATATAACTTACATTACGTTGTATTCAGTAAATGAATATACCTGAGCACTCTTCCACAACCTCAACAGGCTCCTGGTTGGCCATCACATCTGGGGGTCCTGATGCCATGGCTGCAGGGTCACTGCTGCAAAAGAAATGAGCATGGTGAGCCGCCTCTACCCTCCAGAAGGGATTTTTTCTTTTTTCTTTTTAATAAATGTGACTGTTGTCCACTTGCAAGGAGATTGAACTCACATGATGACGATGTGATTCAAGTGTAATTCAAGTTAAAGTTGTGTCTCGTAATAGCTGGGTAGGACAAAACTATTTTCAGTTAATAAAGGCATTTCTATTTTTACTACAATCCAAGAACCTCAAACAAACTGCACAATCAAGTTCAAATAATCCCACGGGGGCGTCTGAGCTATATTTACCATCGCTTGCTGCTGATGCCCATGTCCTGTCACTCAGCCAGACATGGTGAAGTGTTTTCATATTGAAAGTACCTGCAGTTTCTCGTTAAACGTTAATATTTCATTGGACACCAGAAAGTTTGAGTCAATAAGGGTACAGCCCCAAAATTGTCAAATGATGGAATATTTGGATGCTGAGCAATTCTTTTTTAGTTTGACGACTTTAGTTTTTAGTTTTTTCCTTGTACTTGAATTTTAGCATTTGCCTGCTATTTTGTGTTTGGAAAGGTGATCATTAATAAAATACTTAATCAAAGGGGTCTAAGGATGTGTTAGAATTACAGTATGTTCTTTCAGTATTAGTCACACTGCTGGGAATACAAAGAATTCCGTGCAACACAATTATTTTATCAATTTTTTATTAGTATTTCATTTTATTTTATTATAATTTTATTAATTATCAGTTCAATCACTTCTGAATGTAAATTCTCACATTATGAAGCAAGCCCAGCTTTTATTTTATATTATTATTATTATTTTTATTATTATTTAAACGGTCTACTAGTAATTTTTGTTGTGCTGGCGTTTTAAAAAAAAATAGTTTTAGGTTTACAAGTCGACAACGCTCACCATTATGCTTGTTTCTGTTTTGTCCTCTTTTTACATTAAGGAAGTAGCCTACAAGCTTCTTGTCATCTGTGTTTAGATTATAAAATTGTAGCAAATGGAACATTCCGGAGTTTATCACATGCTGATGGCATTTATACAACAACAAATATAACCAACCCCCTTTTGCACAAAGCTTTCCTAATTCTCCATTCTGCAGAACGGAAAGAAGAAGAACAGCATTTTACCCCAACACACAGACATTAAGTCAGTAATATTCTCAAAAGTAGTGATGGAATCACTTCCTCCCAGATCTGAACACAGAAAACAATACGGTTCTCAGGAAAGACTATTATGGACCCTCAGTATCACAAGTGCCAGTGTTGGTCTTTTGTTATTAGGTTGTGTAAACCTTGTGTTTTCAGTATATGTGCATGCGCGTGCGTGCGTTTGTTGTGGGTTCAGTAGTGAGACTGACAAACGGAATTGGAGTTTAGTGCTTTGTGACCAAACCAACAATTAATTTAAACCTTGGAGTCAGAAAATTCAACAATCAAACCAATCAGATCAGCCTGCCCTTTTTAACTTTTTGGAAAAAGACTGAATGTGTACTCGTGGCTCGCAGGCAATTTTCTTTGATGGACCACATCATATGATTCAGTTTTTGCTCTCCATCTGGCAACCGCAATCTACTTCAGTTCTGGCGTTGAGCTCTTCCTATTCCTTTCGACTAAAAGGGAGTGTATGGCGTACTGTTTTAAAAGTGATCCATTTAAAGTCACGCTTGCAAATGACCTGTCAGGGAAAGTCCAAGCTAATGATTGCCAAACGAAGGAACGTCATGACTTTACTGCTTGGATCATTGCTGTTGTACTTCACTTTTGAAGATGGCGGCAATCCACATTATGAACTATTGTCTGGTTTTAAAACGAATCAGGAAGTCTAACCATCTGTGACTTGTGAATGCTACAAATGGCAGCAGCAACAGACCTACACACTTCCGTGCCAGAATTTCACATATGTGGAGAGGCACAAATAAACACGAGGCAACAAATTTCTTCCAAATGAAATCACACAATTGTATGACTGTTTGCCAATGTTTCTTTGCTCATAAAATGTATGCTGCAACAACAGTTAAGGTCCAAATAAGGCTGCAAGCAGGTAAAATACAAGCGTAACAGACCACATGCACTTTTTTGTTGTGAGAGGCAGAGAGAGGACGTCCAGGCCTTCAATTGGCTAAAAAGAGATATTAAAGATTGCTGGAAGATGAGATAAAGTAGCAGCTGCTAATCTTTAAAGTACTCATGATATTCATTGAAAAGATCATCTGGTGTAGGCAAGACCCCCCATCGTCTCGGTTTAGATCAGACATTGCAGCCGGATCCAAATTCTCTGCCACTTGAGGGGCATTACCCAATACATCTATTGCAACTGAAAATGTTCAGTCCTGCTTAGATGATTTGGGTATTCGAGAGATGTTTTGCGGGAAACTTAAATGCTACTATGAAATAAAATATTGAAATAGTTTACCTTTCTGTTGTGCAAAAGTTGATCTTTGAAACACTTCAACACGATTTAGACCTGCCGAGACTAAACGCCACTTTCAGCACTGCATCGGAAATGAC
This sequence comes from Syngnathus typhle, assembly GCF_033458585.1. NCBI lineage: Eukaryota > Metazoa > Chordata > Actinopteri > Syngnathiformes > Syngnathidae > Syngnathus > Syngnathus typhle. The sequence goes on along the minus strand of NC_083738.1, from coordinate 9,385,668 downwards.
AATGCTTATTCTTTTAAAAGCTTCTCTAAAAATGATTTTTCAGGCTCTAAAACAATATTCATGTTAAAGGAAGGGCTAAACCTGCACCGATTTTCATGTTAAAATTATACCCCAATAATTACCCTCCACCCCCATTCACGCAAAAGGTTAGGATCATTCATGTGATCAAGCCCATGAAGCATTTGAGCTTGGGCCTTTATTATCGGTCATCTGCCAACATTGTACAGTGCCAGTTTTTGTGTGTTCCTAAAAGACAAATGAAGGTTTGCACACCAAATGTCCTTAGTATTGTCCACTTTAAGAAATCCACAAGGTTTCATAGCCTTATTTTCGGTGTCAGGGAGCTGGGGGTCTAAATGACTGACCTTCGCCCACTTCCAAAGCCGGCTCCCCACGGTGACATCCTCCGCTTCATCTATGAGAAAGATGGGGGACGAAAAAGAAGAATGAAGGAAGAGAAAAGATGAGCAGTCACGATGAGGTCATTCATGAAGAGCAAAGGAAATGACGGAGGGGGAGCTTATGAGAAAACAGTGGGGACAAATAAGGGAGAAAGATCGCAAGAGCAGAGGGAGTCACAGATGGGGTTGTGGGAAAGAGCAACATGAAGAGAAAGAAAAAGCAGTTAGATAAACGAATGATCGGGAAGAGGAGCAGGAAAGCAAACTTACAGTAAACAGAAGAGCCCTTCCAGCAGAAAGCACCGGTGTCCTTTTGAACTAAACATGGCAAAAAGCCCACTGTTACACCCTGACATTCAATTGATCACGCATCAGCACTATGACCATTTAAAGAAGCACCTAACAATGAGCTAGTTGGCAGTTCATTTTAGGCTAACGTACTTCGATGGGTTTGGTGTGGAAGAACAGAACAGACAAGACCTTGCTGGCCCAACATTAGTGACCTCTTACTAAAGTTTTTCTGAACGCCATAGACAAACATTCCCACAGACACTACAAATATATAAAGTATTTCTGAAGAGTGTTTTAGATACAAAAGTATGTTTACAAAACAGAAATTATTGTGCACCAGCTTGAGTAGGAAGTTCCTTCTTGTATTGCTAGAAATAAATTTGGGCTGAATATAAACATTCTGTTAGTACAATTGAAAAATGGGGACCAGGGGCAAACCAAAATATAGTTTTACACATAACTAAACTCTGAAACCTGTATTATTCTGTTGAAACATTTAAGTTTAAGTTCACCTATAAAAACAAGCTTCATCATTCTGGAGGTCTGAACATGCAAAACCTCAAATGCCACATTCAGGCCTTAAGTGCTTTATTTTGCCGAACAAATGCAGGCATCTGATTGTTCTCTTTCTTTCCACGGATCGATATGGAAGGGAAACATAGGTAAGTAGTACCAATGCGTTAGATTGTACTTTAGTCAGTTCCAATAATTTTATAGGGTTAGGGTCGTTTGAGAAACGCGATTGTTTACAGAGGGCTCGTTGGTTATTGGCTAGTGGGTGCATACCGCAACCCTAGTCAACCTCAGTTTGTTGCAGTAAAGCTTCTATTTTATGCGCCTCATAGTCCGGTGCGCCTTATATATGGAAAAAGTTTTAAAATGGGCCGTTCATTGACGGTGCGCCTTATACCCCGGTGTGCCTAATAGGGCAAAATATACGGTAATTAAAAAAATAAAAAAATCTCTTAAAACCACAATAGTGTCAACACGGTATTACTGAGCTGGAACCCAATAGCCCTCGACGAGGCAAGCACGTGCGTGTGTGTGTGTGTGTCTATGTGTGTGTGTGTGTGTGTGTGTGTGTGTGTGTGTGCGTGTGCGTGTGCGTGTGCGTGCCAGAATTCTTACATAATGGATTAGCACATAAATGCCTGCCTTTATTAGGCAGATAAAATAACATCAGTTTCACATCTAAACACGCAGTATAAAGACTTGCGTCGAAGCAGTGGGTACAAATGAGACAATCAAAATGTCTGCCGAGGTTAGACGTGCATTCCGAATTCCTGCAGAAGTGAGGGATGTGTGCAAGCGAACAGTCAAATTGGTGAAGCTTATTCTTATGGCCACTGCCTGAATGACGCAACAAAAATCCAGTCTAATTCGCCTTAATTCCTAAATGAAACCAGTGTCACCAGACTCACTGCACTACAGGCGCACAGCACTTGTTAATGAACAACATCCAGGCTAAATAAGATGACTGCTGACAAGAACATCTTCTCAAACCTGGAACATAAAAATGTATTTCATTCTTTCTAAATCTGAATTTAAAAAAAGGCTTTACAACTAAGGCACACTACTGCAGAATTCAGCGAGGTTATCGTGATAGTATCTCCCTCACTTCTTATGCAATTCAGGAAAACCTTTCTGAAATTCAATATTAGTGTTTAAAATATCGGCAGGACAGGTTTTCACTCGCTTTACCCTGATTATTTTGCCACATATTTTTCCAAACTTAGTTTTCTCTCTTTTCAGTCCTGACATTGAATGAAGGGATGATGACACATTGAGATATATTTGAGCCGTAAATGAGGTATGATGGCTCCCGTATGTAAGCAATGCTAGGAAAGAGTGTAAAGTTGTCATGCACTTTTATTTAAATGCAGTAGTCATGGTATAAAAGGTCACTGTTGTAGTAATATCCCACTTGACTGGATGTTTTTTTTAATAGTAATATCGGAGTTGGAATTTCTCAACAAGCTCCTGCAGGAAAAAATAAAAAAACACTATTGTGGTATTGAATTGAGTTCAGTTTTGTACCAGGCAAACATTAAACTTAATTATAAAAATATCCCACACATTCGCACATATTGTGAGCACATGATTCCTTAGTGTAGAGTGCAGATGGATTGAGTTTGGTAATGTGACGTTGGTGACTTGATGATGAGCCACAGGCCTTCAATTTACAGAGAGAGGCGGAAATGCAAAAGGGAATCTGGAAAGAAGGCTATGAGAATATATGAGCAGTAGCACTAGGCGTCATACGCAAAGGATGGCGAAGAGATGCAGTGGAAAGTGACAAGAGTGAAGCTTCATCCCGAAGATGATATATGTGATTGAGATGGTACACTATATTAAATGCTGATTGAATTTCTACCTAAATCCACGACAACTTTTAAAGGGAAAATAAATTGGCCTTCTGTAAACTTCCACTCTACGGTATGAATGCTGCTGGAACACTGAATTTCCCCCCTGGGATCAATACGTCCACTATCTATATCCATCTATCCATCCAACACACTTTGTTGCTTTTCCATGACTCGCGCTATTGCAACATTCGTACGTCACTAAAACTCTGGTTGTATGATATCAAAATGAGAATGGCAGGAGGACTGATTAAATACCAAAAGAACCTCTCAAGAGGAAACATGTCGGCAAAAGATTTTCCTACTATGAAAGACAGATGAGCAGACACTCCTTCAAAGATGTACTGCATGTCTAAAATACTCGTACTGTCTTGATTTTTCTCTTGCAACTCTCATTTGATGATTAGTAGTTGTGTGTATGTTTGTTTGAATTGTTTTGTTTTCTTGTACTTCGAATAGAATTTTTATTGTTTTATACATGTTCGAAATATTTTTCTTAAAGCGGCAAGATGGTGTGTGTCTGTGTCATTCTAGTTTTATGAGACATTATCAAAAATAGTCAGCTCAAGGTGCTCTGAAAGATCAGAGTGGTCCGATTGAGTGTTTTTGATTCTAGAATTTTGATTTCAATGCTGTTTTGCACGCAAGTAATCCAACAGTCAGTCACAAGGCAGCTTGGCCACGAGTCGAGTCTTTCAAATAAAAAGGCCTGTAACAAAGTGAACTAGTCAAGGCCTGAATAGCTGCGGGGAAATCACTCAATTGGAAATTTGAGGAATTTGTCAAAGAGGATATCCTGAACCGTGTTCTACTGCTCACTGGGACAATTACACAAGCTTTTACAATATGCTTGACACAGTGCAGTACTTTGTAAGAGTATACAGTATACATCTGGAATAAATTTCATTAGGACCGTTGTTACTCATCTCATTGGTTAGAACAGAACTTCTCTTATCTGGAGGATGGTGTACAGCAGCATACTTGTAAATACTTACAACTTGGGATGCTCAAACGCACACATTTGCAAACCACCCTTACCCCCACCATCACACACACTCTCCTGCTTGAAATGCAACTGTTTTCTTAGCAACGGACCTTACAAGGACTCCAGACAGAACCTGACCAAACATTGCCATCAGTCATTCTGCCCCCGTCTGTGCTACATTCATTCACATCACCATTCCTGCTAAACAAACGCGGCCAACTGCTGCACTAGTGGGCTTCTGCTTGTACAGTAAAAACTTCTCCATGTAATATTGTGAAATTAAACGCCATTCTTATTCTTTACGTATTACAGACGGAGCCTACCTGGATGTAAAAATACACTGAAAAACAAACAAAACAATATTAAGCAGCTTTGCCCCATTAATTGCAGAATTCTATGGGCCATCTACTTTAAGCTGATTTTTGTGGTCCATTTTAGGAACACATTGATCCGGCACTACCGGAGTACCCAACTTCTTTGTGTCTGGGATGAAACAGAGAGCTCAAAAATAAATATCCTTCTGTTTCCATGAACAAGGGTCTGACCATCAGGCACATTTGTCGTTTGCTGGCTGAAGCAGTTGTACAGCAACAACATTCTTCTCTCGGCAGCATGATGCCATTTAATGTGACAATGTTGCCTTGTTCAGAATTATTTTCCCAAGGAAAGATACTCATGACACAAAAATCTTGATATATTGAAGTATTCAGGAGTTTTAATTAAATTATGTATGTAACCCATTTAACGTGCGACTACTGGAAGCACAGTCAACTTTAAAACTGTATTTTCAGACAGTTAAAATGATAATAAATGAAAACTATAAAGATAATTCTTTCAAGCAAGCTATGTGCCTGTCTCAGAGTTGAACTGACCACCTATAGTATACATGAGCACACTTTCTATCAACGTGCCACATAAACAAAGCAAATGTTTGTCTCTCATATCTACCAAGTTAAGCTTAAAAGCTCACATTTTTTAAAAAAGGTCAAATGGCAATTGGTGCACACCACATCTAGTACAAAAATTATGCTTGACTGTAGCTAAAAGCGCTTATTACACCAAACGTCTGTGCTCCAATCACACTGCCAAGCCCAGTAAAGTTCTATATATACCGTGTAACCAATTCAAAGCACCAACAGTAAATCACGCGGGGACTTCAGCAAGATCCAAAGCAAGCCATCAACTGAGCAAGAATATGACCGATGCTGATTCTCCTGCATAACAACCACCAACAAAAAGCAGGCTCATTTTTGAAATTGTGTAACCAATGATTTACTCACAGTGTGAAAAAGAAACTAACAAAAAAAAATCAGTCCATCAGCTCTGAGTCATCCAGCTGACCGTCAGTGGCAACTACAAGTCATCAACTGTCTCAACAAACAAAGACAAACAAAAGCATCATTAGCTGGCATTCACAAAACAAAACACTGATTCAACTCTGTGGGGTGACAGCATGACATACAAGTTAAAACCAGCACACTTGGAATTTAACCCGCAGAGTGCAAATTTATAATCACTCAGCTTATCAATATCCACTCACCACGGAATGTGGATGAAAATGGCTTGGCAGCCTTTAAAAAATATCAAACATCTTGTTCTGCTTGCTAGACATACGTACAATGACAGAGGAAACTTACTTTTTGATCTTGAAGCATCCATACATTCCGGCGGTGCCGTAGAAGGACTCAAATCTTGGTTGTAATAATCAATTGGATCTTCCTCGCGTATGTCTGTCCAACTGCAGAAACTGTTGCATGAAACGCAGAAGCAAGGACCTCTTTCGGTCTTAAATTTGTTTCTCAGTGTGAGATGATTACTCTCGTCCCAGTCAAACTATCCTCTGAAGTTCCTCCCACTTATGGAGCTTCACTGTAGTCAGATTACATACAGAATTCCCTTTAACCAAATGTTGGCCAAAGGAAAAAAAAAGGAAGGCAGGAAAGCAAGGCAAACTTTACCGTTCCAGGATTTGAATGCACAATACCACAAAACCATCATTCTTTTCAGATGAGTCCGGATTTTGTGCGTCTTCAAAAACAGTTTTTTTTTCCTTCAGTAGTTTGCAAGCGATCCTCTGAGAGCTACAGTGCAATGTTTAACTTAAGGCGAAACAATGGACTACATGACAAAGTGGCTGACTGCTGCATGCCTCGCTCCTCTTGTCCCGGTCACCATGGATGGTAATGCTGCGGAGGGAGGAGGGCAGCGGGAGGTGCGCGGGAGGGAGGAGGGCGAGACTGCCCACTCAACTTCCTGGACTCTACTCTTCTGTCTTCTTAAATTGTGCATATTGCAAATTCTTAAGCATATAGTTGAGTTTGTAGAAAGAAGTCCAAAAATCTTGGGACATCTTTAATGGTAACAAATGCAAAATCTGCTATTGGCCCATATGATGCATGCTATGTTGCACGGCATATTATATATTCATCTGGCAAATGTCAGCGAGACAAGTGTTAAGGTGTGTAAAATATACTATACTTCTTTAGACCTAAGGTATATTGATGATCCGTCAGAGCCATTTTAGAGCTGTGTCTATGGTCGTTATCCATCTGCACGGCAGCTCACGTCGCGCAAGTTAGAAGCATTAATATTAGCAGAGCACTTTAAACATTGATGCTTGCATCTCTATACTGGATCGAATTCTGAACACTGCATTTTTTCTCTCTCTGCACTAGCTTTATTTAATATTTATGGTATTTACGTACATCTAGATAGTTTCTCCCTTCACTCTCCACTTCGAGAGCTAAAATTCAGGCTCTAATGAGGGACCATCAGGTCCGCAGACTAGAGTCTACTGGAAGTGCAGAAGACAAAGCAGGCCCTTTCTGTTGCTGGTCCTTCCCTCTGGAATGACCTCCCCTTAAATGTTTGCCCCCTCTCTGTACAGCTTTAAAACTTGTTTGAAGAAGCATTTTTATTCTTTGCCTTTTGACTGACTTTGTTGCTAATGTTCCATTGGTGTTTACTTCATATATTTCTTACCACTAATGTATATTAATTTGTGTTTTTGGAGTTGTACCATTAAATTATATGTAAAGCGCTTTTTTTTTTTTTTACAGCTGCAGCTTTATTGATGATGTACCTCATGACGGTCACAAAAGAATGAATTCTGAAATCTATTTTGTCTGAGAGTTTACAGAAAAATGCCTCCAAACTAAATCTGAGAAGCTTCATCATGCAACAAGATAATGACCCAAAACATACCTTAACTCAATAGAGCCTGCATTTTACCTTCTGAAGAAGAGACTGAATAGAAAAACCTCAAGAAACAAATAACGGAAAGCAAAGACCTGGAAAATCATTTCAAATAAAGAATGCAACAGTCTGGTGAAGCCAGTGATGAAATCGTCGATAAAATATTCATTATTCTAAACCAACAACAAATATTTTGAAGCAAACTAGAAAATAACACAAATATATTTGGCAGTGCAAAGGACTCTCGCATCAAATTTTACCATTCAAGGACGGCACTAAACTGCTGAACAGCAAGCCAACATCAAGCACAAGACCTAATTTTTCAACTCACTCAAAAGGTTAATAGTATTGGGGGACTACGTTTGTCCTGAATGTCATTCCAAACTCACAAAAAAATATTAGACCTACTCATCTTCTTGTATCGGGCAGGAGTACTACAGTACTGTTACTACTACTACTACTACTACAGTACATTGGAAGTAGTATGCAGCACAACCAAGGCACGGCTGCCACCTAGTGGTGAATGGTGGTATTACAACTTAAAACTACCGTTGATGCTTATTTGCAGTTTAGCACCAGCAAATTGGCATATTGTATTTTTTCAACATTTGTTTGTCAGTATTTGTTTTGTTGTTTTTGTTTTTATTTCCCCATTTACCCCCCACAATTTATGGAAAGATATAGTGAATGTTTTTCATTTTTTTTGAAGAATTATTTGGATTTGTATAAAAAGAAACAATTTTTTACCATTTTTTTATTTTTAATGAATTAAGGGTACACCAATTGCCCATCCCTGCATTAAGTGATATTTAGCTCACAACCATCATTTCTCGTCTTTGTGTTGCCATGTTTGCACTGCATTGTAGTAGTTATCCTCGGATATAGTACTGTAGAATGATTTTCAGCAATTCGCCAGTGGCCCATTGAGCACACACACTCACTGTTTGTGTTTACAACATTGATGGGACATGCACACTATAACCCAATCTAAGAGCAATGTCACACATTTAGACACGAAAGCTTGAAACTGTGCGCACATGTACTATATGACACTGCATTATATTTATTGTTGCTTCCAACATTTTAAGCCTCACAAATAGATACCAGATAATTTTGTGCAAATAATTCAGCAACTGTTGTCTTATATTACTGCTTTGAAATTGGACTTCATATCAGCATATTACATATAGCACATTGTGTTGTATGTACATAAAATATAGAAACGCTGACCAGTTATGAACCTGTCTTTACAAATATACATTTTTTTTGTTCTAATTCTGATCTTCCATTGGCATTGGATATCTTTATAATGTGCATGTAGTCTTTGGATATCTTTATAATGTGCACGTAGTCATAATGTTGTTGCCTGCTGGTGCATATTGAACCGGATTTAACCGTTACAACCTGCTACATTGTCATGCTCCACTTCCAAAAAATGAGTTTCCATTGTGCACAAAAATCAATATTGCGGCTTGTATTGATGACTAAATGTCTGTGATGGGTCTTCCATTCATTTTGCAGCCACTATATGCCTCACCACTACCAGAAAGTGAACAACAAAAGGGATGAGCCGGAGGTGTATTGTGGTCATCATTGTTCGATTTAACACAGACAAGGGATGCTTGACGGGCCTTATGTTACTCATTTGATGTAAGCTCGGGGGCAAGAGACTGCAAACGGCCTGTCGCAGCTGATCACAGTAAGTAGGGAGCTTATTGTAAATACGGACTGCAAGTTCAGCTCCACAGGCTTATCTGTGCGTTTATGTGTTGCCACGAGGTGACATGAGGCTTGATTTTGAGCTGGACCGTTGCTCAATCCTCCCAGGGTGGATCCTCTCAGAGGGAAATTTTATTGAATTTATTATGTGGTGATTTTTGAGAAGAGGCAGACTTCAACTTGGTGAAAATTGGTGGAGAATTAGCGAGCTTTCAAAAAAAAAAAAAAAAAAAAGATCATGGAATAAAGCTGCGTTGACTCACAGCACATCTAGTCACAAAAATAATGTGCTGGATGTGAAAAAGGAGGGGAAATTGGAACAACATGAGTATCACTAACAGAGAGTAAATTTCTCAATTCTAACATGCTCTGACTTAGTCATCTGTGCGTCATTCCTTGAACATGTGTCTGTGGTTCAATAATGTAATGTCCCAAGGTGGGTGCATCGTAACACACCCAAAAAGAAAAGTTCTAATTTTCCATTAGAAATGGCATGTGTTTACCGAAGAAACGTGATGGTGACAAGGACAATTTTCGAAAGAAAGAAAGAAAGAAAGAAAGAAAGAAAGAAAGAAAGAAAGAAAGAAAGAAAGAAAGAAAGAAAGAAAGAAAGAAAGAAAGAAAGAAAGAAAGAAAGAAAGAAAGAAAGAAAGAAAGAAAGAAAGAAAGAAAGAAAGAAAGAAAGAAAGAAAGAAAGAAAGAAAGAAAGAAAGAAAGAAAGAAAGAAAGAAAGAAAGAAAGAAAGAAAGAAAGAAAGAAAGAAAGAAAGAAAGAAAGAAAGAAAGTAAAAAGCATAATACACACAAATAAGCGGGAAAACATTGGAACAACATGATTGGGCAGCGCTAAAACGCTTTCGGCAATAGCATGGAATAATTCATTCATTCATCATCGCTTTTATGTCCATGAGCTCTATGTTGTCACAACTTTCATCTTGTTTCCTCGGAACATGTTCCTAATTTTCTATTGTATAATGTAGTATATCTAAATCAATATTTTATAGGACTGATAAAATTTACATCTGTACAGTCATTATTTTATGCAAACATTCTTGCGTAATCATCAACCTAGAAAGCCCCTTTAAATGTATTCATTATTAGAGTTAAAAAAAAAAATCTACCATAATTTCTAGACTATAAAATGCACCTGAATATAAACCGCACCAGCTAAAATTTGGGGATAATCCTGTTTTGTTCATATATAAACCGAACTGGATTATAAAACGCACGTGTTTTAACATTCAATTCCATATGTAAAAGAATACGCACAAATTATACAATATCATCAAAATCATGAAAAAAATCAGACATAAGTCGCACTGGACAATGAGCTGCAGGGTTCGAAGCTCGTGCAAAAAGTAGCGGCTTGTAATCTGGAAAATACGGTAATTAAATTAAACGTTTAAATGGTGAAAAGTAGTGTGTAATAGTTTGCAGTTGTGTATTCACACAATGTCTGAAAAATGTTTTACACATTTTACACTGCTTTGGCTGTGTCTTGGATGTTTTTTTCTGACTTGATTGACTCCAGATGGAACCTTATACCATACCAGAGGGGCACCACGTAAAAAGAAGACCTCTTCCTCGTCTAATAACCAACTGTACATACATGCGATCTCTAACTGAAACAACACATGCTTTTTTGTCCCAAAATATTTCAAATAAAATGTAAACCACATTCAAGCCTGGCTTCAGTTACTTAAAAGAAGGAAAGTAGGTCACAGTGTGTGTTGTTAGCGCTTGGCTGCCAGAAAATGGAGTGCACAATAATGCGCAGGTTAAACACAGCAACACACCAAAGACAGACTGGTGCCATTAGTAGTCATTTAGTGCCCTCAAAAGTTTTAACTTTGTAGTTTTACTTGATTAAACTTGGAATAACAGCCGCCAAAATCACGTTCTTACATAACTGAGTGAATAAAACCAAAACTTCCACAGTAACAAGTCAATGCCAGTGGAGTCTCCAACCAAGAGGAATTTGGGTCAAATCCACATCTTAAGTCGTACAAAATAGGGGGAAAAAAATCTAAATATAAACGGCTAACCATAACCATGGAACAAACTGTGATTGTGTCTATCTAGTGTAGATAAAATGGCTGTGGATCATATTTATTTTTGTCTTTGTACACATATTTGAGCTACATTGGTGAAACTCTGCGCCATGTTAAGTGGGAGATATTGACAGTATTTCCATTAAGAAAATCGATGTAATACTTCCTGCACCACTAAGGCTGCAGCCCATGCCATAATGCCATAAAGTCTCACAAGTCCCAAGCTGGTTTGTGAGGGAAATGTGATGCTCTTTTGCTAAATGCTGCTTATATATAAAACTTCCACAGAATGAGTAGTCTGAAAGAAACACTCCGATCCTATGGAAAAAAAAAAATGTGTAGGATCATCAGATGAGGATGTTCTCAGAGTGTTTAAAAAACACGTGAATTGAAAGTCTTTAATGTGCAAGTGTCAAAGCTCAACCAAGAGCAGAAGGGCTTGTCCCTCCCAAAATAAGTGTGAGGATACATATTTATCAATTATGTGACTATGTGTTTACACAGCCAAGAAGACCGTGGGTCAAGTGAGTTTCCCTTGGAAGAAGAAAAAAAACACAGATATTGGTATTTCCTGAATGAGCCTGGAGAACACCCACTTTGTCTCCTTGGACTTTTTCAACAAGGCAAGTCTTGCTGTCAAACTATTAAGACCTTCATCTCATCTTCTGTAAGAAGCCCTGTTTTGCAGAGACCACCAGTTAGAAGTATTGGAATTCCCCACTTTGGATTTCTTCTCATGATTTATTAAAGCATTAATGAACAAAGTTGAAATTAGGCTCCTGTAGGCCTGACTTAGAGAGAGTTTCAGGGAAGCTTTATGTTTATCATTGTATTTGTCGTAGAGGGATGCGCTGCTTTCAACTGTACACTTGATGAATTGCAAAAATGCAATTTATAATACTACACTGTACACTAAAGTTACCATCCTGAAAATGTGTGTGTGTGTGTGTGTGTGTGTGTGCGCTTTGACAATACTCAGCTGTCTCAATCCCTCATGTATTGAATGTCCTTCCAAATCTATTTGTTTATCATACACGTTCAAACTTTATCAAATGTATTATTTGTCATTTCCCATGTATCCATATTACTGCTTGTCCTTAGAGAGACGCGGGTGAGCTTGGTGGGACAAGGAACACATCAGACAGGTCACCGGCCAACTGCAACCAACTCTTCATACTCGCGCTCACACCTATGGATAGTTTCGAGAGCAGAGGTGTCAAGTCAAAGGTCCATATCTGGTTTGCTATATTTATTTATTTATTTATTTTGTGCACTGCAAAAGCAAATCAATTTGTTGTTCAGCATGTAGAATAATGAAACATTTGAGCGATCATAACATCCCTCTGAGAGCAACCACACAGTACAGCAATGTCACACAAGTACAGGGAAAACATGCTAAATTTACAAAGGCTGACATTCAAACCATGGAACCTGGAGCTATGAGGCAAACTATTTTTTGTTTCTATTCTTATTGATTGCCAGTGTCACACTGAGCAGATTGTTGCCGGGAATAATTATGTCAATGTGGAGGTCTGTGTGGATATACGCTGGCCTGACATTATTGACAAATTAATATCATTATTTATATTATATATTTATATTATTATTATTTAAATGACTCATGTATGCAAATCTGGAAGCTGTGGCATTCAGTTTGGCCTTGCCTGACCGACCCAACTAGGTAAATTTTGGAGTAAATCTTTTGCAACAGCTTTGTTAGAAAGCTTCCATGGAAGATTTTCCATGCTGCATTTTTGACATCATCTCTTCCTTATTTACTGTGTGGCTTCTCTCCAACCATCCTCTCTCCAGATCTCATTCTGTATCTTCTTCATGTGCGGAGGAGTCGCCGCCGCCGTCGCTGCTCTCTGGCGCCCTGAATTCCACTTCACATCTGGAAGCCATCTTCTCTCTCTCTCTCTCTCGCTTAGTCAAACACTCACTGATTTTTGGTGTAGCTCGTTGCTGTAATGTAAATAACCCTATAATCATACTCCTGCCCTCAGTTTGCCACCCTCCATGCTGTGCGAGTCTGTTTTCACATAGAAAACACTCCCCTACCTAAGAGCATCTTTTTCTTCTTCGCCATCCCAAGCTGAGATTTATGCTGTGCTAAAACCACAACAATCTTCATTAATTCTACATCAAGATGGTGTGTGTACGCGTGTTTGTGTCTATGCATGCGGTGGAATTCGACATCTTCTCCATTAGGATTTCTATAATTTGGATCACGTTCATGTAGCTCAACAAAAATCTTTTTTGACTAACATTTGTAGACTAACCGTTCACAGCACTGTTGTTACGCAAAATTTACCAACATACTTTCCCCTTAAAAGGGTTTGTATGATGCTCGTGTAAAAAAAACAACAACAAAAAAATACTTGACAACTTTACATTCCTGGCTTTGAGGTCCCATGTGAAGTTGAATTATCTGATGAGTACAATTAGTTTTTTCTTCTTGTTCCTTTTTTTAATGATTGCCATTTTTGGATTAAAATCTACATAAAATCAAATGTATCTGTATAAATTGTTACCTGGAACTAAATTATATATTTTTTTCTGTCATGGTCCAAGTGACCACCATTATAACCGAGAAGCAACTCAGGGACCACTGTTTTGGCGAAATATTATTTTATTTCCCACCAAAGGAAGCTAGACCTATAGAGACTATTTATTTGCATCTCTATGTCTATCTTGGGAATCTCAGCAACATTTGACATAATTCGGATGAGTAAATGATCCACAAAAGTAGCTAGAAAATAAATCAAGTCTATACAATAAATCAATTTCATTTTTAAAAAGGTTTTAAAATTATTTTCCATTTCCAATTTTCCGGACGCCTTGCAATACCACCACAAACCAATAGAGGGCCTGATGCCCATGAGCTTCATGTTGGTTGCCGGTTGGTCTTAAACGTGGCGCATTTCATTCATAAATACTGTATGTGACACCAAACTATATATATTGGGTTATATTTTTAAAATCATCCCACTGTGTGGCACAGCTACCAAATATACACACAAACTTTGTAAATTGATTTACATTGATCGTCCATCTGAGGCCTATGACTCATGTCTCATGTGTTGCTAAATTGCTTTGTATAAACAGATGCCTTTTGTTTCAAAAAACAATTATTGTATGTGTGCGCAGCTCTAACCGTGTGATCATGGAGGGACAATCAATGGTGAAACTAATTAGCTTTTCCATGGCGACATGGTGTACCTGTCACAGTGAGTTACCACAAGCATTGGATTGTCTACTGAAGTACTATCACGATAGAGAACTGAACATGACATCTTTGTACACACTCTCACATGGTTTGTCTGATGACCTAGTGAGGGATGACCTGATCAGGCTTCTCTAATCAGGATTCCTGAGAGTGGCACGTGCGGGCACAAACAAACACCCACACACGCACAAACATCCAAACACACACACGTACTTTTGCACACCAAGCCTATCAGTTAGATTACCAGCTCTGAAGCTTAAATGGACATAACCTAGCCAAAATAGTTAAACACATCCCACATAGCAAATACATTTGGCCCATATTTGGCATGAAGCTGGCACAGATGGCATTCAGTCGGCACTGCCATAAGGCATGTGAACAGAACATGACCCAAGAGTGGCAAAGCGGGCACTGTCTTGACTCTGGCAATCGAGATGTGGACCAGTTTTTGAGTGAGGTATCTGGCCCAGAAATCAATTTAGAACTCTGGGCCATACTCAATCTCACAATTAATTGAAGGGCCTACAATAAGCGATTGAAGAATTCATTAAACATACGACTGGTGTACTAAATGGTTCACCTACAAGCATCGGCTTTGTTATTACAAGTGAGACCGCTTCGCTCGCTAGCAGGAGCAAAAATATGTCTACCAGTTGCGCAATAGTGCAGGTCGAATTATTTGGTTACACTGAAGACTGACTCCACGTTACAAGTGGAGAAAAACTAGTCAACAACCACATGCTACCAGAACTATAGTGAAATAAACTCCAACTAGTTCATCTTGAGCTTCACTAGTAGTAGCTACTTGAAGTGTGCAGATGTCAATTACTAGTTTTGCCACTCCAGTGTACCATCCTATTGGTACGCAGAAATGGAAATCAGTAATGGGGGAAAGTTAACAGTAAGTCCAAGTCGTTTAACTAGTGCACCCCAGTCATCGTCTATTAGTGTGGTAAATTGTACTAGTATACGGAGAAAAAGCGTACTAGTGGGAGATCGAATTAAATTCTTATTTCCTTATATGGGCCAAGATCTCTACGGTGTAGTTCACGCCCATGCACGTACGCACATATCCACGTGCACGCGCACGCACAGAAAGCAACAAGCGTGTGCACAAGAATCTCTCCCTATGTGTTTAGGATTACAGTCGTTCCATCGCAGTTAAAGATAACTGGTTAATCTGCAGCGCCCTTGATTTGTCTCTTTGTCAAACACGGGCACCGTACTCTCTTAATGTTGTGCCATGGAGAAACAGAATTAAACTATGTGACAAGATGCCGTCACAAAATTGACAGATTAGAATTCTATCTCGCACGGAGCCAAGTAAATCTAAACTACTACCCTGCAAACCAGCCATTAAATAAATCATGCACTGTTAATTGGGAATGTTCATAGAACAAAAACGCTTAAAAGTGAAAATGAATGATCTGCAGAGGAGCATTATAAACACAAGTGGCTTTGGACGAAATGGCACAGTCCCAGACTGAAATACTAATTTCAACAAATTTATGGACCGCATATATCGATCACCGATCACTACCTCCCGCAGCCAACAAACTCGTCATCTGCGCCACAAGCAAAGTCAAAGTTGCTCTCGCACATATGAGCCAAAGTTGGTGTGATACAGGTTTATGAAAGCAAAAAGCACTTACGGTGTTTCCTGGATCTCAAACGGCCTCAGAGTTAAGTCATCTCTCAGGGAGTGAAACCAAGACATCAGCGCTGTTCGTGGACTAATGATTGGATTATTTGTCTCAGTCCTGCCCAGCTTCCTCGGCTCTAACACGATGCGTTCAAAGCCACCTCGGAAAATTGCAAATACTAAAAAGTAAATGACGTTTCTAAGTACATTTACGACGTTATAGTATGAGCACATTATCTCTCCAAAACTGCTTGAAAAGATATTGAACGCGGTATGATTAATTAACATTTCCAAATCGTCAGTAACAAAGGTACATTTTAAATAAAGGTTGGACATGGCACAACAAAAATTGTATTTTGTCACTTTAGTGCATGCAGTATGGCTATGGCAATCAAATTGCACTATATTTTGCACTTGTGAGTTTCTGAGTCTAAAAAAAATATTTACGGTGTTCCAAAGATTCAATTGATGACACGCTCTAAAAATTCAATTGACAGCTTGACCATTGGGGTCCACAGCGACACTTAAAGGCATTGAAGGCACACACGTCGTCACAAGGCAGGTCATAGAGCAAATTACTTTAAAACTGAAAATAGTAAGAATAAGTGGTACGGCAAAATGATGGATGGCTGTTTTAGCTTGATTTAAAATAAATTTAAAAAAATTCAGTTGGAAATCTATCATTTTCTGAAGTCTGATAACCCTCCTAGGGATGTTCCGATCAGTATTTTGTGCTACCGATACCGATTGTCCAGGAGTGTGATTCGCTGGATATACCGATCCAATCGCGATCACGTGGCTTCGGTGTAAAATTTTCAGTTTTGAGCTACGACTACCATTTTTTCTTAAATAATTTGTTAGAATTTTTCTTTCAATTATTTAACAATTTATTTTTCAAGGACAGGACAAGGCTTCAAATGGAGTGCAGAAAATGCACAAACAAAGTTAATGCGTTGGTTTGTAACATGTCAGAAAATCGAGGGGAAATATGCCTCGTAGAAGCACCTGTTTGAAAATGTCTGATACGGATTAGAAATAAAATAATCACCAATCAGACTGACATAGAGCCTTGTATTCCAATTAGAATGAAATCAAATGGTATAAAAATACTCTTCACAGGGCAAATCAGAATGGAATTTCATTTGGGTTCAAAAGGGTAACATTCCCGTTCCTCCTGCTTAAGAATGCATATGAAATTAATAATTTAATCAGTGATTTCATTAAGTATACGTATAATACAAAGTTGTAGGAGAAGGACAATATAATAATAAGAGAGTTTCAAGGAACATTTGGATTCGTGACTGTTTGACCAGTTTTCAACTTTACTTTTCATATTTAAACACTGGGTGTCACCCACGTAACATTAAAAGGACGGGATATGACGCATTATTATAGCGCTCTGTATACACTATAAGACAAATTCCCCATTTTCCCCTATTAAAATACCCCCTCTAATGTCTACATTTTGTAACTGATTCAAACCGTTTTAATTTGAAACTTTTCAGTTCATACCTACCGATTACCACAAATTCTGACTTTCAAACATTTTCTCCATTACAACACCCTCAAGAGATTACATTATTTTTCTTATGGAATTTCTACATTTTTGACTAATTACTCATTACAACTTCAACATGTTCAGCTCATTCCCAGTTATTGTATGTCTTTCGTTGTTATTTCACAATATCATATCAATATCATTCCACAAGTTTTCATCCAGCCTGTCATCCATCCATCCATCCATCCATCCATCCATCCATCCATCCATCCATCCATCCATCCATCCATCCATCCATCCATCCATCCATCTTCTGTACCACTTGACCCCACTGGGGTGTTGGAGCCTAGCCCAGCAGTCATCGGGAGACACTCTGAACCAGTTGCCAGCCAATCACAGGGCCCACAGAAACGAACAATCATCCGCATCCCCACGGGCACGGGGAAAACATGCAAACTCCACACAGGTAGGTGGAACAGCTCAGGTGGAATCGAACCCGCACCCTCTGAACTGTGAGGCAGACGTGCTAACCAGTGCCCCCACCTTGCCGCCTGCCTCTCAGCCTTCACGTGCAATTTCTTTATTCTCCTGTTGTTGATCAAATGAATAATTATAAAATACACCGACTGTATTGAATTAATTTGCACTATGCGCTGTTAAATTAATTTGGACTGAAACACTGCCACCCAGTGTTGATTATTGGGAGCACAATTTACTTGACTCAAATCTTCAAGATTCACATAATTTTATTGTCACAGCAACACACATTTTCACATATGACCGACAAACAATACCCATTGAGAAAGAAGAGGTTGAAGATACCACAGATAGGAGGATCCCCCTCCCAGAATGATCAGGCTGCAATGGATGCAGAGAGGGCACATAGTGTACTAAACTTGTATAAGGACATGTAAAGCGCGAAGAGCATCATCTCGGCATCCTTTGTGGCGTGGTGCGTGTGTGAGCGTGTGCGTGCATGCGTGCGTGCGTGAGTAGGGGGAGGTGACATGGGAGGAGCTGTGGGTCCATGACCGGGTCCTCACATCCCGAACATGATTCAGTCATTCGCCGCCTGGTTCTTGATTTCCCTCGCACTGCGTTGCACCTGTGTCGGTGAGCATTTATTCAATTTATTCTATTGATTAATTGAAACTTTATTGATCCCGGGAAATGCCCATTTTTTTGTATGTCAGGTGCAGACAGACAGAATTGCATTTATTATGCTTTGGTTGAATCCAACATAACTTGACGGAAGATGATTAGGGCTAGTGTAGAAAAACGGAGGGTGGAGGGGGTTGACAGGATCCTCTTCCGTATAACTTAATACACCGTGTGCACAGTTATTAGGAGGCTTTTGAGGATTCACTTTATCATTGAACAACTACAGTGACTGCAGTTAATCCAAAATCTTAATAAACTTAAATTTGATCATTTCATAAAGTAAAATCTAGGTTTTGGATTTCTAAGGAGATAACCTGTGTGTGCATAATTATTGGGCAACTATTAGTGTACAGAACGTGCAATTACCGTAATTTTCCATGTATAATACGCCCTCATGCATAATACGCACCCTAAAAATGGCATGTCGATGCTGGAAAAAAGCCTGTACCCATGTATAATACACACCCAAATTTTGACTCTTACTTAAATCCGCAAATTCTCAAGGCACTTATATATATATATATATATATATATATGTATTTTTTTTAACATGTGGCTCTTATGTCAGTAATTTAACAAAGAAAATCAGAGAGATTTCAGTGAGTCTGCTTTGACACTTCTGAAAAGAAAATACTGTATTTTCCGCACTATTAGGCGCACCGGATTATAAGGCGCATAAAATAGAAGCTATACTGCAACAAACTGAGGTTGACTAGGATTGCGGTATGCATCCACTAGCCAATAACCAACGAGCCCTCTGTAAACAATCGCGTTTCTCAAACGATCTCCTATAAAATGATCTGAACTGACTAAAGTTCGATCTAACACATTGGTACTACTTACCTATGTTTCCCTTCCATATCGATCCGTAGATTTACTCGAAACATTAACGGAGCAGCCTATTTTGACATGAAATAGCCTGGTGCGTATAGCAGCTATCGTTATAGCATTAGCCTTCCGCAAATTCCCATGAGCCTCAGCTCGCAATCTCCCATGAGCCTCAGCAAAGTGTAAACAATCGCGTTTCTCAAACGATCTCCGATAAAATGATCGAAACTGACTAAACACGTTGGTACCGCTTACCTATGTTTCTCTTCCTTATCAATCCGTAAACTTAATCGAAACATTAACGGAGCAGCCTATTTTGAAATGAAATAGCCTCGCGGGTACATCAGCTATTCGGTGACGCCCCCGACTACAGTTGCCGTAATGTTGGGAAGTGATGCGACCTTGTAATTTACTAGTCGTACTAAAACGTACTGAAACATTTTGGCAGAGCACTGTGTACAACCAGTATGGATCAACAAATTCATCAATTGATCCATATATAAGAAAAGGCGCTCTGCATTATAAGGCGCACTGTGTTTTTTTTAGTAAAATCTAAGTTTTTAGGTGCGCCTAATAGTGCGGAAAATACGGTAATTAAACTTGCTCTCAATGAATACATATTTCCAATCTTCAGAGCATACAGTATATGAAAGAAAGATACATGAATGAAGCTTGAATTTGTGTGCCAAAAATAACCAGCAATCAGCATCAGTATAAATGTATACAATACACATCTACAAAGACTGTGTATAAAAAAACAGGCACAAAAGCCGTTTGTTTATTCAATGATTTAGGTTGTACCACATGATCCATCCACCCTAAAATTCCTACATTAAAACAAATGTTTTCAGCTAAAAGCTACACACTAACGTATGAACTAACAGAATGTAATCACAACTGCTGTCAAGAGTTTGGAAGGAGTCTCGCCGTAATCAAACCAAACGACCAATGTACAAAAATTGACTCAAAAGCACCTTTTTCCATCTGCAGCTGGAACATTATAACTTCCCGGCTTCCTTAAACTGAGCGAGCAATCCATCATCTGCCCGGAGGGGGAACGAGAGTGTTCTGGTTTTGTAGTAGTGTGGGTCTGAGTGAAGGTTCTGGATGACATCTGTGAGGAGGTGGGCTCGCTCCACACCACAACCCGGCGCATCGTAGCCAAGTTTGGTGAAGTGGACATGAAGGTGGTAGTAAGATGGTTGGTAGTGCAAGTAGACTCTCAGCTTGCTGCCTGGAAGGCTGTAATGCTGCTGGATGGCCTCCTAAAATGCCACATGATTAGATGGCTGAAGTGCATCAATAA
>NC_083738.1:8927500-9060000 GCF_033458585.1 Syngnathus typhle | reverse complement strand
AGGTTAGCCCGGGGACCACAGAATAAATCAAAAAGATTGATTTATTCGGTGGTCCCAGCAAGTGGCACGCGGCTACCCCACGGACGGGCTAACCTCCGACTCGGTCTTGGGCATGTGGCGGTCGCATTTTCTTCTCCCCTTGCGTCATCACATCCTTTATATATATATATGGGGGCATCCAACGTCTCCTGGCTCCAAAGAGCATCGTCATGCAAGAGAAACCATCTTAATATCCCAACTTGGCTCTGTGTGATTTTTCTCTTTCCCAAGCTAAGGGAGGCTGAATTTGTGGATGACATTACGATTGCAGTAACAATGGAGCTGCAGATCGCTGTGAAATCCTCCCAAAAGTGCA
The DNA here is from genome assembly GCF_033458585.1 of Syngnathus typhle. Classification (NCBI taxonomy): domain Eukaryota; kingdom Metazoa; phylum Chordata; class Actinopteri; order Syngnathiformes; family Syngnathidae; genus Syngnathus; species Syngnathus typhle. The sequence goes on along the minus strand of NC_083738.1, from coordinate 9,059,645 downwards.
TAAATGTGTCACAAAAAATAATGCTGGGAAACTACATTAAACTCCAGGGCGATTATGTCCGAGGGGGAAAATATTTCATTTGTAGTTTGGATTTGAAGTATATTTTTTGGAATATCAGTCTTGTAATTAGGAGGGAAAAACAACAACCCCAGCTGCTTGATTTTGGTGGTGCATTGTCCCTCTGCCCCTAATGTAATGTTGCCACTGAATGAACCTCTTTAAAAAATCATTACCAAGCTGCCTTGACACCAGAGCTCTCACCAGTCATCTGATGTTGCGCCAAGAATATCCGATAGATGAGTCATTCATAACAGCTAAAAATTCTCTGATAAATAGATCTGATTTATGGCCGAGATTATGCAAATCCATTTTACAAGGTAATGTTAATATGAGGATCCGGTGTTTTGCGAAATAGAAATTAGCATAGTTGTGATGCAATAGCCACTCTTGGGAAACAGATTTGGAGAGACCTTAAGGGTGTTTGAAACTGAATAAAGGAAACGTGCCTTTGAGCGATTAATGTGAGGATGGCACAAATGCGGGGTTACCTAAAGTGTACCTCTATCCATTTTTATATTTCTCAACACAACATGCATGCGCCCACGCGCACACATGCACATAATCCTGGCGCAATGTCACTGTCCTTTATTCCACACATTTGGTGGATCAAAGGTACAAAATGCAAATTAAAGTTTGAGGGGAGAGAATAAAGCTCCTGAAAAGAAAGGAACATGTATGATTGGATGGTGTGAATAAAAACTGTATATAACTTGCTTTGTAGCCATCAAAAAATGTGCCCCATTTGGAAGTTGTTTATGTTAAAAAAGGTGTGAGGCATGTTAAAAGTTGGTTTAAAATTACTGCGTACAACAATAAAACAAGAACATTCTGGAAAAGGAAATGCAAGCAGAGTATGTGTTTTCAGTATGTCATCCATAATGCTACCCAGGTTAAGGATAAAGTTGTAATCTCTAAATTGTATTCCACTAAAAAAAAATATTTGGAAGTCTTTGTGTAGCTTTTAGAGACTTAGACTTAGATCGATGGAAAATTAAATAGATTTTATTTCAATTTCTTCAACAAAGATCCCTCCAGTTGATGGGCCTACGTTGTGCTAAGATTTTCGGCCACATAGCAACATGATAGAAAGGTTTGGTGACAAAACTATGAAATGGATCATCTATTTTGGGATCAGATTTGACGGGGCTAACATACGCTTCAATGTAATGGAGGCAATTCAAGCCAGCTGCTGATGATTCTCGCCGGATAAATTGATCTTGAGAGTCTAACAATGACAAATCCATTTGGGCGTGACCCCAGTGATCTCTTTCTGAATTGCAGGGTGAAATATTCCATAGGCACATAGTGGGGAAGGGGAGGGGTGATTAGATGAAAATGAAATCAAATAAATTAAGAAATACCAAGACTTTTGAACAAAGAAATGCAATGAATGTAGTCAGGAAAAAAGATTGTATTAAGTTCGAAACGGCCAGCCTATTTAAACCACACGGGGCATTGCAACCATTATTGCAACATGTCTACGTGTACGTATCTCCACTTGAAACACATTTCATGATGACAAATGAATTGAATATTGACCAGGAAGAGGATTTAATAGAACTGATGCCTGAGACAATTCTTTCATAGAAATGAGACGGTTTGAATAATTACCCAGCGTGCCTCATAACTAGGGTGATACTGGGCCCGGGGACAGAATCCATCAATCAGGGAATGCGTGTGTGCATTTTTGTATAGGTTGCTGTTATCTACATTTCCATGAATGTATAATATGGTTGATGTTCTCACATCTTTCTTTATTTCTCAGTGCTTGCAAAAGTGCAAGTTTCAGCCACTTGCTAAAAAAACCATTCATGAGTCCTAATTCAAGAGGATTAACAACCATCCATTCGTCCGTCTGTTGGTCCATCTGTCCATCCGTTTGTCCGTCCATCTATTCATGCGGTTTTTACACTGCTTGTCCTTATTAGGTTCACAGGTGGGCTTGAGCTTATTCCGGCTGATTTTCAGCGTGAGATGTGAGATACCTTCGCCTGATTGCACATATGCAGCAGACAAAACGCAATCCATACTCACGTTTACACATCTTATCAATGTTGAGCGTTCTTAACGTGCATGTTTTTGAAAAAGCCGGAGTATCAGAAATCAAGCACATGAATAGCATGTAAACGCCACACTGAAAGGCTGGAAGTGAGATTTAAACCCAAAACCTCAGAATTGAGAGGCTAGGCTCCTTGTTAAATTATGCATACACCCTATTGGCTGTGTAATCCAAGTAAGCATCTGACCACATCACAAGAAAGACACAGAGGACTGGCTTGCCAGCACGTGACGGAAATGTGATGTTTAAATGCTTACATACCGTGGACTGGGTCAATAAGGGGTGTATGTTGATTGTGATTATAAAAAAAGAGACAACTAGTGAATATATTCATTGTTCATTCCCACCATTAAAGTTCTCTCTTTGTAAATGAAGGGGTATTTAATTTGGAATAAAAGTCTCGCACCCTGAAGATGGATGATGATGATGTGTGTGCACGGTCAAAACTGTATGTAGGTGATCCCATTAAACTTAATGAGTATGACCTCACTAGGATGTGTGTGTTTGTGTGTAACAAAGTGAGACTTTATCACTGCCTCAACAATGCTCGCTTTATCATTGTTCCTATAACCCTCTCCGCCGTCTCTCTGTTATTGTCTTTGTGTGTAAATGAAAACGGAATATGGTCGAGACAGTGACAGTGCATTGACTAATGGCAGAACGAACAGGCTCATTATTAAAGCACTTATCAAGTCTCAGCAGATGCTGAAACACGCTCTTTCCCACACACTCAATCTATACCCAATGTCATGTATGCATTTGTCATCAAAATCTTCATCATCCAGGTAGCACTCTCTTTGAAAAAGAAATACCCAAGGACCTTTGTAGGCCATAGGTTGTATAAGACAAAATACACAGATTCATGCTGTCCATCCAGGGTCAGGTCGAGGGAGCAGCATCTTTAGCAGGAAAGCCCAAACCACACTCTCCCCAACCACTCCTTCCAGCTCTTCCAGAAAGATCCCAAGGCGTTCCCAGGTCCAGGGTCGTCCTGCCGGTGGGACATACCCAGCCAGGGAGGTGTCCTTGAGGAATCCTAATCAGATGCTGGAGCCACCTAATCTGGTTGAGGATCAGGTTCACATTGTCCATCCATCAATCCATTTTCCGTACTGCTTGTCCCCATGGGTGTCATGGGCGTGCTGGAGCCTATCCCAGCAGTCATCGGGCAGTAGTTGGGGGACACCCTGGAATGGTTGCTAGCCAATCGCAGGGCACACAGACACAACCATTCATACTCGCAGTCACACCCATGGTTAATTTGTGGTGCATGTTTTTGGGATGTGGGAGAAAGCCGAAGTAAACCCACACAGGCACGGGTGAGACCAAGCGAAACTCTACACAAGAGGGCTGAAGCCGGAATCAAGCCCACAACCTCTGAACTGTGAGGCAGACGTGTTAACCAGTGCACAACCCAGGTTCATGTTGTTGTAGACAAAAAGACACACCAAGGGCAAATATATTCAAGTCAACTACCGTTTATCCTACCAATGCCCGCAAAGGCTCAATTGTCTGAAGCCTCTAAAGCAGGGGTCAGTCCAGTTCAGAATGTAGTCTTCCTTTTACCCGTCAGTTGGATAAGCAGGATAGAAAATAGATTGAGGTCCAGAAGTCATGTTCTAATTTTTTTTGTCCTTTGGTGGTTCTCATCTGACTTGTTGAAAAGGTGAGTAAAGCCAGCAAATGCCAGAGTTACATCTTGACAAATAAAAATTGTCACCCACTTTCATACCTGAAGAAACTTTTGAGTCTTGACTTAACCTAATAAGGATGCTTTTGCAATGTAGGAGGAAGCCGGTGTAGTAAAAGAAAAGTTTGAACCTTAGAAATGTGAAGCATCAACCAAACATCCGTAAAATCCCACTTTTTTTTTTTTTTTTAAAGTTTTGTTTATATTGATTGTTAGGGAAAACTGTTGGAAAAAAACACTTGACACTTTTACTAGCCTGACAATTTTCGCAACCGCTCACTGGGTTTGAGTAAAAGACAGCAGGGAGTGGAGTGAGCGCTCTGAGATAATCGCAGATAGGAGAAAGATAATTAACTTAATCTCAATGGATGCGTGACTTGCCTAAAGCCTCTATACTGGAAATAGTGTGTTCCGAACCTGGCTGTCAATGGGGCCAGCAGCAGTTAGGTGAGAGTGATATAAACCGACTAATTAAAGTCTCTAACTTCACATCCACACTTTCCTTCTTTGTCCTACACACAGAGAAATAATTTAATGTTGCCTGTCAAATGCTGAGCTTACTCATATTTGGCATGGCTTTAGGAGTGTTTATTTTGTTTTCTTCTTGATTTTCCCTTTCCACACTTGAGTGACGGCTAAATTCTCCATCTGTCCATCAATCATTTCCACTATCTGGCCTTCCAGCTGTCAATGTTTACCAAGTGTCAAAGAGGGGGAAAAAAAGACTTCGAGTGCTGCATTGGAAGGGTGGAGACTGGTTTCTTTCTCATACATCCGATGAGCGACATGTCCGACTGCAGAAATGATATTGTGAGTATAAACATTTGTATATGAATTAACTTTTATAATGTTGTATAAACAATAACAGTTAAGAAATATAGTTTAACCATAAAAGCTGTACTATCATAAAGATGCACTTTTGTCCATTGTCATTGTGAAGTAATATGTACAAATAATGATGATGACAATTTCCATCCATCCATCCATCCATCCATCCATCCATCCATCCATCCATCCATCCATCCATCCATCCATCCATCCATCCATCCATCCATCCATCCATCCATCCATCCATCCATCCATCCATCCATCCATCCATCCATCCATCCATGTTTGTACTCATGCGTCTGTTGTGTTTGAGCTGGAGTCCAGCTGACTTTGGCACACATAAACACAACTATTGATAATCTCATTAATGCATTCTTAAAGGGCAGGGGATATGTTGTGTCAACAGGTGACTTTAAAAGTGAGCAAACCAAAACTGCAAGTGGACTACGCCTCCAACATTGGCCCTTTTCTGTTTAAGGGGCTGTATTGCGTTATTTTAAGGTTTCCAGATTTAGCTATAGGCATACATATGACCTTTGGCACAATAGAGATGTAATTTCTTCTGAAATATGAGTTAATTTGGTGGCCATTTTTTATAACCCAGAATTAAGATGCCTGGTTCACTAAAATGCCGCCTCCACCGTATTCAAGGTCTGTTCAGTGACTGGTCATAAAGTAGAACATCTAAAAAAAAAAATGAAAAAAAAAATCATTCAATACATCAAACAGCAATGACTAGTACTTGAGGAATATTTCAGGGGTTATGTATTTTGTTTATTTATTGAGGCACCAAAATCTGAACTGCTGCATGTGAAAGTATGTTGAGCTGAGTTTACTGAAATCAGACAGTGCTCATATCTCAAGTCTGTTAAAAATCAGGTCAAAGTTGAGGCGAAGTTAAAAAAAAAAAAGAAAAAAAAAAAGAAAAACAACGGCTTTAATCTTGGAAAAAAAGCCACACAATCATCTCGACAAGAACTGCATCATTTTGAAAAATGTTTCACTTCATTTCTGCACTCAAATTTTTAATTTAATTTCTTAGTTTTTGGGGTTTTATTTGCTGTTTTAATCACTTTTTATATTTTTCTTTTTAAAGTGCTTCAATTATGTTTATTTCTCCCCTTTGTCAATGTACATATTTCAATGTCCTGTCTGAAACACTGTGTTGTATGTTGCTGAGATGTGTCAAATAAAACTTTTGTGTTTGATTTCAATTGAGTCTATTTAGTGTATTGTTTTAATACATAAACTAATCAAAGGTCAACCAGCATCCCAGTTTAAAGAAAAAGATGTCGATACATCAGCTGATAAGCAGAGACAGAAACTTATGCAGCACGCAGCGATTTCCCTCTTTTTGTATCCCAATGCTGTTGGATTTAAATGGAAAAGTAGCGGCAATTGCAAAACTATTTCACACTATGATGTGTGTGCGTATAATAATGTGAGATTGAGTCTGGTAGTAGAGCCTTGGCGACAGCATATTTTTTGACATGCTCTAATCTTTCATATTCATAAATTTAATACATTTAGTCATACGATTTAATAGCCTATTCCCTAAACGATGCCTTAAAATGGGAAATGAGTCCAATTTAAACCAAAATGGAATTGACATTACACATAGATCTGATTCCCGATGTGTCCTGTCCTGTTCCTATGCTTACACCTCATTCCATGTGATTGAGTGGGGGGGAATAAATCCTAGTTACAATTTTGCCTAATACTATTTACATCAAAATTTACACCTCATAAGAAAAAAATTGGGAGCTCAAAAAACACAGTCATGGGACAATATTTTCAACAAGGACAAAACGAGATTTTAAACCAGCAGTGTCTCAGCATTTACTATCAAAGCCATTGCTCAATTATTATTTAAAAACAAAATCTATCAAACAAACAAAAAAACTGTAGTTTGTTGCATCAAATACTGTAAAGGAAAATATGAATATTTGGTTTAAAAATTATACTTGCATTCCAAATTAATATATTGATTGCTGAGCACATAATATCAAAATTATTGGAAAACAGCTTATTGTTGGACTCAAGTGAATGTATCACCACTAAATCTACTTGCAGAAACATCAGATTAACTGTGAAGAAGTACGACCGAGCAACCTTTTGCAGTACTTTATTGATAAAACATTTTGTTCCCTTTCAACCAGGATGGATCTGGACAAGATTAATTTGACTGTGACATCAGCGTCAGAGCATATTTAAATGTAAATGCAATTTCATTTGCACTTTTCCACCTTTGAGGTACTCAAAAGAGCTTTAACACTAACTCCTCATTCACTAATCGAGCAACAGGAGCACCAGGACCAACTGGAAATTTGTTATCTTGCTTTCCTAACACTTCAACTTAGTCACACGAAATAAGGATCAAATACACAACCTTGGGGTTGGAAGATGATGACTCTACCATTCCTCTCCAACAATTATTTAACAGGACCTTTCCACTGAACATGTCAAATTGAAAATTCCATTTGAAGACTTACCCTTCTGGTTTGAGTAGCTCATACAATTAGAGATTCCAAACACTTCGCTGCTGCTCACATTGCAGTGGGGTTTCTTTTGATGGGCAGAGTCAGGGGAAGAGAAAGGAGGGCTTGTTTAACAACTACTAAACTCAATTTGTTTTCCTTTTATCTTGCATCAAGCACCACTTTGAGGAACACATTCTGTTGTGGTGATTTCCAGACTCTCACAGGTTTAAATGACTTCAGTGATATGCAAATGCTATTTCTATCAAAATGCCTTGTCCTGTTTCCAAGCTGTCAGTTTCCTCCATTTTTGGGTTGCAAGTGATGGTATTAGAGAGATGATGTGACAGCTGCATGATGAGCATTCCCAATTCCCAACAGACTCCCCCCAGGATCTTTTCACAATAGATCAAGTCCAAACTTAGTTTCCCCCTCAGGGCTCAGTCCCATTGCTGCTCTTAACTCCAGAATGACACAATATGAGATTTGGGACTTTGTATGCTCCCTCCCTGAAGTGATGAAGTTCATTAGGAGAGCACAAATAGCTTCTAAAAACTTGCACTAAATATTCATCATCTTAAAAAAAAAAGGGAAAATGTTAAGCACTGTAATAAAAGAGATCATTTTATCTAGATGTATTTTATATAATACAACGTTTCACTAATCTTTTATTGGCTACCTGGAACATGGTTGTCTATTTGTATTAAAATTCCACTTTTTTTTTTTTAACTTACATGCAGGATCCACATTACCACATATCTTTAATGTAAATTATTGACCGGGGTAAATCCTGCACCTGTATTATACAAGCTTTATACTCTGTGCTGCTGTTGGTTGTGGTCTGAACAAGGTTGAGGTCAAGATTGACTTTCTACCACCAAATTGTCATTCCGCCAGGTGCATCTGCTTGTTGTGCCAGCCCACCCAGCTTGGCAGTGAGCAGTCTGCCAAACACATGCAGTGAGCCTTGTGCTGATACAATAGATAAAAATAGGGTCCTTAGACTTGTGTTATTGTCATCCGCTAAACACATGGTTATATAAAATTACATTTTAGGAAAGACCCCAAAGACAATTGCACAAAATTGGTCAATAAGCATAAAGGTGTATTCATTTAGCTATTTTATGAGTTTAAAAAAGATCTGCATTCAATATTTGCCTTCCTTTATTATTTTCATAGTATCTCCGTCCATCTATCCATTTTCAACACGCCATATAACCTGTTCAGGGTGGCGTGTGGTGTTGAAGCCTATCCCAGCCGACAACGGGTGAAAGGCAGACTACACTCTGAACTGGTCGCCAGCCAGTCGCGGGGCACATATTGAGACAAATAACCAGCCACACCCACATGGGCACACCTGCCACCGACACAAGTCAAGCGAGTGTACCCCTACATCATCAGTGACTTAATCGTGTCAAGTTGCAAGAAAAACTGTTAAACCTATGGAACGACCCAAACTACTTCCTGTATAAACAGCTTCAGTAATGCCTCTGGAGTTAAATGCACTTTCCATTAAAATCTCATAGTGCCATCTAAAAATTACACATATTTCTGGCAAACAGAACATTTCTGTTGACAAATTCAAATTTCTCTTAATGACTATATTTAAAAAAAAAATCAAACACAATTATCTTAATTTCTCACTTGAAACTGAGATGTTTATGATGACATAATAATATACAATAATTCAATATTGAGGCTGAACTTTGTTATTGGTTTTACTTGTATGTGTGTCACGCAAACTTTGTTGGCTGGAGGAGAAGGTAAACTTTGTCATGGCTCCATGGCGGTGGTACACAGACATTGTCCTTTGAGCTGTTGGCCTTCAACCAGTTTCTCTGTTGTCTTTACAGCTAGGCCAAACCTAGTTGGAGTGTAATGGAGCCAAACTCATTCACAAACTGGCTGAAGTCAACCAGATAATGGGTATTCTCTCTCTCTCATGTACTACTTCAGAATGCTATTTCAATTAATTGAGATGGTTACTCGAGTGCTTCTTGCGCTATATTTAATACGTTATGCTCCTGTCTCTCTTGTAAAGTCCTCTAAATCACTCACAGACACTTCAAAAACAATTCTGACTGTTGTATGGGTGGTGCAATTTCAGCCCATCCATCATTTACAAATGAAACATAGTGATCTAATTGATAATGTGTAGTTTGTATGAAATTATTTCAAACTACAAAAAAACATATGTAATCAATCTATAGTTAACAGTACTAATTATACAGTCAATGACTGAATCTTTTTTGAGTTTTTCCAGTGTATGTTGTTTAATAACAAGTTCTATCCTATTGTCCGTATCCAAACAGTCTCGAGTTGCTGTTCTTACGAGGAAATAATGTGTGGGTTTATCCCTGTAGAGCTTTATAGTATTGCATATATCATACCATATGCTGTTTGTGCTCGAATGAACAATGTAGTACCACATAGTGTATCATGCAAACAGCCAAAGGGAGCATACAGAATGTGTCTTTGACGTGCACTAGCGAAAAGAAATGCTAATAAGCATGCCAAATTGAACATATTGCATGATTAGGCTGCAAGACGACCACTTGGCACCTCCACCTGTAGATCGGATAAAGGAGTTGAACTCACACCAAAATCAGGAAGAGATCAGTGCTCATATAATCTATTATTTAGGGCAAAATTCCAATTAAGCAATTACATGGAACACTGATCTGATTACATCCAAAGATTTTCTATGGCCACACTCATATTGACAACAGTTTAGGCTAAACTTGGGGTAGGACGCTGCCATGTAAGAAAACAGAATAAAGTCAGAGAAATAATGCAATATTCTTAAATATTCTAATCATATGCAGCCAATTTAACCTTACATCGAATCAGATTTGCTTTTTTCATCAAGAATGGATTGACAGTTATTGCATCTGTTTGACAGCGTCCAAAAATTCCTACTCTTCTTTTGTCAAATGTTTTTTCTAATGCAAGTTCAATATGATATGATCACATACACAAAGTCGCTCTGCTGGGCTGATGATGACGTTCTCAAGGGATTATATGATGAAGGTGCGACATGTGGGAATGGCTAAATATTATGCTCTGTAACAGGAAAACAGTTTTATGATGCAACAGGGGTGAAACATTTATACAAAAATCCAATAACCCATCTAAGACTGCAATAGAGCAAGACAAGACTAACAGTGATACACTATTATCCAATTCCTCTGCAAAGATAATAGTGGGGAACATCCTCAGAAGGTTCAATGTAAATCTTCTCTTTGTAATTTTTTTTTTATTCTAACTGAAAGCACAGAATATTATGTGCTTGACGCAATAAAATGAATCACCAGCAAAGTGGATCAAAATTTCGGCAGCAGCACATTTCTCTATAAAACGAAGTGCTGCATAAACAGATTAACAGCAGGTTCATTCTGAGGCATCGTGGGCCAGCACTCATGTTGGTCCATGGAATTACACGTGAGCAGTTTAATGCGTTATACAAATCCATTGATAATATAAATCTTTATTTCATGAGACAATTTTCAGATCCAAATTTGCATCTAGCTGTTCATTTGTTTTTCAATGTACAGTCAAAATTTGACATGCTCCCTTCACTATGCAAATTGATCAAATTGGCAATCAGTACTTTCTGCTATTAGTAGATAACAAGAACAAGGCATTCGATGAAAGGAATTGAGCTGTCTGTAAAGTTTACATTGGCCTAACTTGCAACAAAAATACAAAATCTGCACTAAATGTTCATTTCTATAACCTATGACAGATCCTTTCAACTCTGCATCTGGGTCATTTTAGGGCATGGTGACAATTGGTGCTGGCCTCTACCAGAGCACGTTTATGGGCTAGCTGTCCCAAGTTTTAAATGCATTTATCCAGGATTGCCACATACGCACATCTAATCGCCACACTCAGGATGAGTTCAATCAAAAGATGGCTTCAATGCTGGTGCTAGCTTCCCCAAAATTATTGGAGGAGTAAATGTCTTTTATGTAACCCCGTCTCATGTTTGTTTCTCTTCCACTAACACTTTTATATCTATTACTTTCAATTTATAATATTTATCAAGGAGGCATTCTGACTCTGTAGCCAGTTACAGCTACTGTTAACGTTCTCCGATATCTGTACGTTTCCCACTTTTATAATATTTGTATTGTTTTTTTTCGTGATTGATTGTTTGTACTATTACAATTTTTTTTCGGTGCTAGCAGACTTACCAGAGCCATCTACTCAAATTCGAATATGGAGCCAGCGTCCACCCTACGCGCTAACTGGAGGAGATATGGAGAAGGACTCACCAAGGGAAGGGAGCCTAAGTGATAGTGAAGATTGAGCAGTACAGGAGATTTAAACGATTCTTTCCATTGATCATTACGGGGAACATAAGGTCGGACAAACTCAGGGCTGTTGTAAACAGCCAGTGGGCTAACAGGGAGTGTAACCTCTTCTGTTCTATAGGGGCATGGCTGCTTCTTTAGACACGACATGGATTATCCCTCACTTGTTTGTGCACTAGTGTTTCCTTGATCCTATCGATACCTGCCTGGCATCTGGAAATTCTCAATGCGGTGTATGTTTTAGGGTGCAAATCATCAGTGCGAGCAAGAGTGCAAAGTCTTCTAAACTCGCTGGTCCCCACCACTTTTATACATTTTGTCAACTGCATGCACAATCTAGAGTGATTGTTTTTTTTTTACATTTTGACGGATAGGTATACCAATTGCCAGATGCATATTTATCCAGATTTACACCTAATTCTGATCAAAAATTGACAATCAATAACAATCCAAACATGTGTGTTGACCTGCTGGAGTTCTATGGGTCTGAATACTTTTAAAACATGGTTTTAATTTCATATTGATGGTGTCGGGGAGAATCCCATGTATGTTCAAAGCCATCACTTTTCAGACCTAAGAAATAGCACATTTGTTCAACCACTACCATTGCATTGTGAAAAAGCGAAAGCTATTTTCAACACTTTAGATAGGTCAATAATTAAAAAGTAATAACAAAAAGTCAGACCCACACATCTGGACTGAACAAAAGTAAAGAATTTTGAGAAAAATATGAAATTCATCTAAATGGGACTTATGAGGCTTTGGCCAGATGCTAGCAACATGTACCTGTGGATGAAATAGTGAAGCTTGTGGTAAAAATATAAGCGACGTACATACCATTCGTACATTCAAATGAAACGGAGTGAGCTCCATCTTTCAATATACGTCCACATTTTTCCTTTTTATTCTCACCCTTGTACTCTTTCTCTAGCAACCTGCGTCTTCCTTGACTGACACTCTAATTTCTATGGATCAAAAAATGCGATATGGTACAACATGTTGAGAAGCCTCTAAATGCAATAAGGGCTTGCACAGGAGACCTTGTGCTAAATCGGGCAATGTGCGCAGGTGAGTTGCCAATTGTAATCTTCAGGAACGTTCTAGCCGTATTCGGTAGCATAGAGTGATATGTGGTAGCCCTTACCCGCACAATAAAGTTATTTGATCACAATACTGAACACTCACCACAAAATGTTGATAAAAATACAATGCAACATGAAAATTGGTTTGTGGAACAATATTTCAGAGCACATTGAGACCATAGCTCAGCTCAATTTGTTTTTTAAACCCCTCAGAAATTATTATTTGGAAAACAGCAGAGGGCACCCACCTGATATGAAGCTCAACATTTTTGGAAGCTGCGGAGATAACAGGATGGCACGCCTCTGTGTGGTGGTGTGTGTGTGTGTATATGTTGTATTTTGTAACTGTTTACCCCTTTATGTTGTGTAATTATGTTTTTACAATAACACTCATCTCTTTTGGGCTGGTTTGTATCAGTGGAATTCCCCTCTCTTTTTATCACTTGTAATTCACTGCAAAGCATGTTAGATATCGATAATACAATTACTGTACAGTACACATTAAAAGATTACAGAAAAGAAAACAGAAATGCACTACTCCTCTATCCCATTCCCTGTTCTGGCATTTTTGAGTGTCCAAAAAAATTACTATGTAAATGTGATGCATTATAATTATTATCATGTGCTTTACACCGCACGGCACACAATAAATTGTAAATTGTAAAAATCACTTAAAGGGATTTATATTTGTAGTAGCTGTTGTATGCAATATCCAGATGCAAATAGTATGTTATTACAGTTTGCAAAATAACCTCAAATAATGTTCCTTTCCGGAACAACCAATATTTCTATCTTTAGGAAGATGTGGGATTTATGGTAAGGGTTCCCCGAATCCCCCTGATTTGTTTTAATGCATAGCGCCATGTTGGGAACGGATGTGATGTTAAGTCGTTGACTGGGCCGCCCCTTGCACTCATCACTTGCTATGGAGTAATACGCCACATTGCCGCCTTTTATTATATTCCTTTTTTTAGGTTTTTAGATAACCCGACAGAATAAAAAGCCCACTGCCTTTCAGGCAAGTCAAGAGCGAGCGCGTCAGTGCTAACCCTCAATTTGGGAGCAGTTGAGGTACACTTTAACAATACCAGTGATTTCCTTTTCTTCAACAGCTTTCAGAACCATTGATCTTGGATTCCTCTCAATTACTATGATAATATTTTTAAATAGATATTTAACAAAACCATCACGTTTAGAATAATGGCAAATCAAGTACACTGCATGATATTCAAACATTTTGCTGTGAGGCGATGCTGGTCTCGTTAATGCGTACTAATGCAAGTAAGATGAAAGAAACAAAGAATCAACCACCTGAAAGAAAATCCACTTTAAGCCCATGTAAAAGTCAGGTAATATATTCAAAATAGAGTATTATGTTTAGCTCTTCAAACTTTGAGCCCATTATAACAGTTTTATTGGGGTCAGAAGGATGTGTCTCACTCACTCACGCACGCACGCACGCGCGCACGCGCGCGCACACACACACACACACACACACACACACACACACACACACACACACACACACACACACACACACACACACACACACACACACACACACACACACACACACACACACACACACTAGTCTGTGGTTAACTCAGCCTTCAGTGGAGACTGAATTAGGTTAAAGAAAGTAATTACTCAACCATCACAACCATGCTGCCAATAAATGTGTTTGTGCATACGTGCATGTGAATGTGTGTGTGTTTTAATCAATGTGTTTTTTAAACCGCACTGTGTGGCGCACTGGGTAGCACGTCCGCCTCACAGTTAGGAGGGTGCGGGTTCGTTTCCACCTCCGGCCCTCACTGTGTGGAGTTTGCATGTTCTCCCCGGGCCCGCGTGGGTTTTCTCCGGGCACTCCGGTTTCCTCCCACATTCCAAAAAACATGCTTGGTAGGCCGATTGAAGACTCCTAATTGTCCCTGAGTGCGAGTGCAAATGGTTGTTTGTCTCCGTGTGCCCTGCGATTGGCTGGCAACCTGTTCAGGGTGTCCCCCGCCTACTGCCCGATGACGGCCGGGATAGGCTCCAGCACGCCCGCGACCCCCGTGGGGACTAAGGGTTTCAGAAAATGGATGGATGGATGTGTGTTTTTGAAAACATTATTGAATCGTGTATGAATGCTTTGCATTGTTATTTTAAAGTCATGAATATTGCATGGGAATATTCCTGGGACAATGGCCTCATGTATATGCATTAGAGTGTGTCATTACGGATGTGTGTTAATATATTTTTTTTAACTCCGCTTGGGTGTATTGGGAAATTAGAGTTGCAAAATTAATTGTGTTTGCCCTAAAGGCCCTTTCCAATATTACTTAACATTGCTTGAAGGATGCCTAGCCTGACAGCACATTAGAGAATGAGAAGGCAAACCTCAATGAAAAGTATGACATTGAGATTGTTATACTCCTCTTCATTGATAACTTGCATTGTTATCAAGGAATCCGCCTCTTCAGTTTTACTTTTTTGGGGGAGCGTCAGCAATTTTAGCTGACCCAATTGTTTTCTGTTTTTGTCTGTGTATGTATGTATCTCAAATGCTTTAAAGTTACGTATGAATAGTGTGGAACAAAACACATTAAAACATCAGAAGCTGTTTGCAGCCTGCTGTCAATCATCTTTACCAAACACAGCAGCTATTACTCCTGTGCACTGAAGTGATGTATCAAGAAGGGAGCCTAACAAACACTGGCCACTGACTTAATTCATCACTTTGTATCACTGACTGGACCTCAACGCTGAGGTGAAGGCAATATGATGATCGATATAATTTGAGTTACTGATACTTTCACATGAACGACATAAACACTGAGTTAAAGTAACAAAAACCTTTAGGAAGATCAAATGATAGCAACAAGCGACTGGAGTAGAGTTCTGAAATCTCTCGCAGAATCTGGATTGGTACTCAAGGGTCATGTAAAAAACAAGGTTGCATAGTGAACATTTAATTCTTGAAGAGATGGGATGGAGTGTACTTGAGCAAGCTACTGAACCCTTAATTGCTCCCGAAATCATTACAAATCACTGTGGGAATGTGAGTGTGGATGAAGCCACTTTGGAAAAACCTTTGAATACCGACAGTATTTTGATAAACTCCCTTTAGGCACATTAAATTCATATTTCCATCATTAAAAAGGCTGACAATTAGGGGGACAATTAGGTACAAACATGAAAACAGTGACCGAGTTGCTTGGCCAACGGCAAAAGAGTCAAGCGAAATGTCTCAATGATTTGACAATTCAGTAAATCGTTGATATATGACGTTTGACTCAGTGTGTTATGTTTAGCAACTTTGAAGTTGTTGTTGTTCAGTTTGTTTCTGTAGCAACATTTCATTGTTTATGCACATTTTAATCATGCGGACACGAGTCACTTGAAAGTAAATAGACATGCAGTCTAAATGCATCATGAAACATGTTCAAAATCAGAACTTTTATAGGTTCATCTCAGTGAGTGCGCATCATATTGGTTACACAGATATGAAGCAATTTGGATCAAAAATGAAATATCCTCTTTAAGTACATGCTTTAAACAGATGGAAGTGTTTTTTTTCTCATTTACTTTTTTTGCTCTGAGCATGAACTAACAGCCTCACACACGGCTGCAGCTGGGCAAGACATGTATTGGCTACAACTCGGGGCAGTTTTATATCTCTCGCATCCTGTAGTCGAAAACCACCTAGGGCGACACACAGAGGCAAATACATAACCCTTTTATTTGGTTAGGCAACCCAGAGCAAGACTTCTACATAAAATCTGCCCAACATTTATCAAGCCCGTCCCAGCGTTATAAGAGATGGATGAGATGGTGGAGGATAATACAAGGGAATAAGGCAGTTGCCGACGCAGAGGCCCTAAGGGGGGAGGAGAGAGTCTCGAGTGGAGAGAGATGTGAAGACTTTAACATGAGCAATATAATGGGACGAAACATGGGATGGAGAAAGACAAGCAAAACATATGGTGAAGAATTACAAGACCCATTTGTAACTTGTCCCAATGAAGCATTCTACCCCCAGATACTGCATTTCTAATTCTGGACACATAATCCAGGAAATGTTTTTCTTGCCTGAGCTCAATCTTACAGCTATATTTAGAATGCCACATTATAGAAGACAATTCTCAGCATTTTATGACACACTCTTGTCTTACTAAAAGATTGTAGACATTTTTGCATTTGATGGGAAACAGCCCACTCAAACAAAAGATAAAGAGATTGAGCATTTGATACGATATTTGATATATACGTGTATATATATATATATATATATTTATATATACACAATCATGCATACAAATAATACATAATATATACACACACACAATTAAATATATGGTTTACATATATATGTGAAACCGTTCAAGAATACAAGATACCAAGACAAAACTATTCTGGCAAGACAATAGAAGGGAATATTAAAATTTTTGCCTTACTTGTCGAGAATTCTATCCCAAAGGGATGTGATGAGCTGCAGGTTAAGTATCATTTAAATGTGACTCAACGCTGCTATAATTATTTGACTTGATGTCAACTAATGAGTCTGTGATGGGTCGAAAGGTCAAGGCTTCTTTTAAATGCAACTGATGTATTGAGTTGCTCTTTGCCATAATGATGAAATTCACACTGTGATGTCGGGAAATGGCAAATTTCTAAATTTGCTCAGAGTGACATTTTCACAAGGGCAGAAAAATAGCCATCTTTTGACTTGCAGAATGAATTATTCAGGCTCATATTACTCAGATTTATCCAAAATCAGCATTACGCTTGTATCATTGTATACCACAGCTCAGAAACCATCCTGTTTTTTTTTTCTACTATACTATTTTAAGTTTTTGGGGAAATGACGAAATAGTCAATTATCACCAACAGACATTACACACCAACTATAGTGTACAAATCAATATTTCAGTATTTTCTGCTCTTGCCACTGCTGGGGTTTCTGTACTGCTTGCCAAAGTCAGAGCAAATTCATGTGGATCAATCTGGCAGTTAATTGAAAAGGTGTCAGAATTTCTTATTTTCAGTGTCTGACAATCTGATGGAAAACAGCATGTGGATGAGAGCAGCTGGAGTAACAACTGTGCATGCACACATGCACACACACCATCCTGTCCATTTTTTCCGCTCTGTTGGACTTAGACAAAATTCTTTTGAATGTTCCATATTAGTCTCATACAGGAGAAAAGAACAGAAGAGAAATTCATCTTGTAAAACGCCTACCTCACTCACAATCAGGCACAAACTCACAATCAGGCACAAACTCACTAAATCATGTGCTTCACTGAAAACACAATATGGTGATACTATACAGTAAACAACTATGGCAGGATACTATACTTGGAGAGATGGGAGTCAAATGGACAGTGGAAATGGTCATTCTCGTTTTAATGTGCCTTATATCTCTTTGGTGGATGTGATAATCACTCTTCCCTTGTTTTAAGGCCGTCCCTTGATGAGTAAGTTTTGGCAAAAGGTGGTTGCAATAGATTTTGCAAAAGATATTTTTGAAATTGTGCTACAACAATCATCTTTTAAGATGAATAATTTCATTATCTCGTGGCCCGTTGAAGGAATATTAGCTTAGCAATGTACTGTTGTTATTTCTGCACAGTAAAAGTATGTACAGTAATGAAAAAAATGAAAATGATGCTTATAGTTAGAATTTCAATGTCTGTATGTGCAGGAAGAGGCACCTCGATTTTCGAGAATACTGTCTTGTGGTGTTTCCCCAATAAATAAGCATTGTTTAACTTGCTTGTTTCACTTCTCATTAAACCGCAATGAGAAACCTTGTCTGACTGCACTTATGCACCCGATGCACCATACTCTACCATTAAAAGTGTGTGCATCATGAATGTTCTTTTGTGACGCTCATTTACAAGAATTCCCATAAACGAATGTGTTTTCAGGTTGTTACCACACAATTAACTCTAAGTTAACATTTATGCACATAATGGTTCTTTCATTCTTTATGTGGTCTGTGTTAAAAAGTCAATAAGATGACAGAGAGGGAAGGGGGATGACTAAATCGGACCCCCCCAAAAAGAAGACAGGACAAAGGCAGTGAGGGGTACTTGTAATTGTCTGTAATTAATTGTCGGCTCATTATTCACATTCTCATCTAACATAACGTCTCACTCCATGGTCCCAGACAATAGATACTGTGTGTGTGCACATGTGTGCTGTTTGAGTGGTGAATGTTGCAAAGAAGTAGTTAATGAAATGGGTGGTTATCAAGGCAAACAGGCTTCATTAAGTCCAGTTTAATGACCTATGTCACATTTCATCTCCTCTCTTTCTCATATGTCTCCCTCACCCACATTTTTTCACACTCTGCTTTCAGGGTAATTACACCAGCATTGTATTTCAGAATATCTTTCAGTTCCTGAAAACACCAAAAAATGTGCACCCTTAGGAAATATCAATCTGCTGATGACTATGAACAAATCATCAGTGACGTTACTGAATGTGATGTCTTTTGATATGATAAGCTAACAGTTGGTCACGTTGGGTGATGGAATGGCAATTAAAGGCTTTGATGATGTTAACCAATCACACTTTTTCATTAATATTGGACGATAATTATTGGCTAGCAATTGATCGGCGCATCCAACTAAAATGTCATGTTTTTGTCATCTAAAATTGGACTAAAATAATGGACAATTCTGACTAAAATGCTCAGAATTTTAGTTGACTAAAACTTGACTGGACTAAAAGAAGTAGGATTATAACTAAAAGTAATTGAAACTAATAAAAACTAAAATCACAAAGTGACGCAAAGACTTGACTGAAACGATGAAAAGCTGCCAAAAACAACACCAGTGAAGGTGACCTCTGATCTTCCTGGCCAACCTTACCATATCTGCTCGTGGAGGTCTAATTCTTTACCTTGTTTGGTACTGACTATTACTTTTTGACATATTGTAGCATTCCCAATAAAAAAAACAAAAATAAAAAATGATTCCTCAAATCCTATTTCAACCTTCTTTTGTGATATTTTTTACATCTTGCGCTGAAGCCATTTTTCAGTCACGCATTTAAATCTTTTCCTGACTACATTAGGAAGTCAGCGCGAGCGTTGAGTCCGCTTGATCAATTATTCTATACATGTTTTGATGCCGAAAGAAGCGAACAGACCGTACTATTGTCTGAAAAACACAGATCAAAACAAAGAGGTTCACCTGAGGTTAACAGCATGTTATTTAGTCTATAGTTTCGCAAACCATGCAAGCATTTGCATAATTGCCCCAATTGTTTTCCGCACACTTGTTTTTGCTGCACTTTAGCGGTTCTCTGCTTTACTTCTTTGCAGAGGTATCGATGTGTGAGAGACAGAAGGGTCCGTAAAAGAGTGGCGCATGCAATTAAATTGACCCCTGGGATTTCTCAGGTGTGTGTGCGTGTATGCATGTGTGTGTGTATGTGTGTGCACGCTAAGAAGGATGAAAAACAAAATGTGTTTGTGTATTCAACACCAATGGACAAATTAATCTTGTGTGAATGTTCACAAAATGAACCTCTTGACTTTTCTGTTTTGGCTGAAGTTTGTTAACTTGTATTTCAAATTGAAAGAAACACACCCCGACCCACGCGCACACACACCACATGCACACACATGCATACGCACACACAATAAATAATAAGAATAATGGGAAACTAATTTGTGCCCGTTTAATTAAATAACAGAACATCAAGCAGTAGTGGTATGGTTCTCTTCATGGGCGATGGTGGCTACATTTTATTTTCTTTTGTTTAAAAAACAGCTCATTTTTCATAAACCTGGTATCTCATTTATCATCACAGAAATGTGAAATCTCACAAGTTAATGAAATGGAATGAAATACATGCATGAGGGACGATAACTTTGCTGGAATGCACATTCACTTTTTTTTTTTGTAAAAACAACATTTTGCATGGTGGGGCATCGGTCAGCACGTCCACCCCATAATGCAGCAGTTGCGGCTACTTCCTGTGTGGAGTTTGCATGTTCTTCCCGTGCCTGCATTGGTTTTCTCCGGGTACTTCCACATTGCAAAAACATACTACATGGTAGGCCAATTGACCACTCCAAATTGTTCGTAGTGTGACTGTGAGTGTGAATGGTTATTTATCTTTGTGTGACCTGCGATTGGCTGACAACCAGTTTAGGGTGTACCCCACCAACTGCCCAAAGACTTCTGGGATAGGCCCTCGTGAGTAGATGCGGTTCAGAAAGTGGATGGATGGATGGATGGATGGATGGATGGATGGATGGATGGATGGATGGATGGATGGATGGATGGATGAAATGTGTTATTCGGAAAATCATCATTAAACCGGAACTTCGTTTATATATAGTTTCTATAAATATTGTGCATGAAAAATACAGCTAGGCCCTGAACTGAAGAACCATGAATTGGAATGCAATATCTGACGTCACATGCTAAAATGGGCTTCATGTAAATTTAAAATGTTGGCGTGAATAACCCCGGAGCTCTTTACTTTTAAATAAGCTCCAATAACATCCCAACCAATGACAGCATATTCTGTTCATTGTGTTGTTTTTCTCTTGCCCTTTCCTGCCTCCAGTAGTTTGTGTATCCGTGTGTGTGGGTGTGTGGGTGTGTATGCGTGTGTGTGTTCTTGAGTGAGTGGGGTGGAGCGAGCGAGCGCGCGTGAGAGAGAGAGAAAGAGAGAGAGAGAGAGAGAGAGAGCGTAATCTCATTTGTGATCCTCTGTCTTTGGAGAACAGAGACAATTTCACAATGAATTAGGAGGTGAGTCTCTAACTAGGTCACAGGCCAAGTGTGCACGTTAACACACACACATAGACGAACACTCTCATTACATGGTGTGTCCAACAGTGTGGAAGTGTCAAGTGAAGGAGTGTGGGAGCAGAAAAGTGGCAGGAAAAATGACCAAACTGTAAGAGAGAAAACAGAAATCAGAGAGAAAAAGAAACGTGTCGAGTAGCAAAGAAAAGGGAAAGGTACAAAGGGAAGTAAAATGTTGGCAGTCAAGGGACAATTAATGGATTTTGAGACCTTAACATACGCGGAGAGTGATCTGGTAGAGAATGTGTGTGTGTGTGTGCGTGTGTGTGCGTGCGTGTGTGTGTTTGTGTGCGTGTGTCTGTAATGTAATAGGCTTAAAATATTCCAATGAGATTTTAGAACATTTTGCTCTGTGCTGTAATCCCCTCTATGTCTGTCGCGCTATCGATAGATGCAGACAAACCATTATTTCAACACAGGCATTTTCATCAGTATTACATTTAGCTAGAATTTAGAATAGTTTACCAGTGCGCAGTTTTGTTCAACACTTCTGAAAAATGCATGACATTCTTTTTGGTTTGTTTCTTTTGTGATTTTAAATAGGTTATGGGTAGCGAGTGCATGGAACGGAGGAATAGAATTTCTGAGATCCTGGGTGAAAATGAGCTTGAATAAGTCAAGGACAACACGATTTAAAAAAAAAGTTCTTTCTATGCGGAAAATGACTAATATTTACAAGTTTAGCCCTGGCTTTAAGATTTTTATTCCTTCAGCTTTGTGTTGCATATTTGAACAGAACAAGAATGGGAGAGTGACTTTAAAAATGTATTTCAATACAGATAGGAGTTACCATTTTAAAACATGGAGTTAATCATTTAGTTCAAGTACCATAATATCAAAGAGACATATATCTGGAAATGTCCGATTTTTTATTGTTCATTGATATAGAAATTTACTAGAAATGTTGGATTTTTCAATGTTCATCGATATAAAAAAACTATTAATTTTGATAATATGCAAAAAAAACCCTATCACATCAATGTAATTGAATGATACAATCATAGTAACAGTATATAATGTTGTCGCAAATAAACCAAGAGAAGAATGCTTGTAGAAAATTTCTCACCGTGTCAAAGCAAAGGATAGATTATTGCAAACTCAGTGGGTAATTTCTCACTGCTAACCATGGCAGAAGTCTTTTAGGGTTAAGATTGGCTAACCCTAACCTTAACCCATTTAGTTCATGATTTAAATCTGTCCAATAACAAGGCATTCGCTAAAATCAATTTATTATGTGGCCAGTTTAAAGTGAAGTCAGTCATGATTATCATACGTGATAAAAACAGATCAATTAATGAAGATTTTGTGTATTAGCTGTGGTACCATCACTGTAAAACGGACATGGCAACAAAGTTAAGCATAACAACATTATCCAAAGTGGTATGTAACTGGTTCATTTGTTTTGTTTACAGTGTTTGAATAATATGCTGTGTCACATTTTAAAGTTGCAAGGCCAACGTTGCGCATGCAGCAGACTGTGTTCTTGCTCAGATTTTCAGCATCACTGACTAAATGCATGTGGCAAAGATTCGTAATGGTTTTATTTATCTTGTTCTAACTTGTTTTTATATGAAAAAATCTGTGGCAAAGATTCGTAATGCCACACACACAGTTTGGTTAACCATGAGCGCACAGTTTCTCATTGTGGCATTGATGCTTGGTGCAATCGGCGCACAGATGTATCTAACTCCCTCAGATGAGAATTTATATTTCTCATATAAAATATCATCAAGAAAAGTCAGCGCCCGTGGAAGACTCTCTCCGTAGCAATCCTCTTATGAGCCTTTATTGCACACAAAAAAAAGTCCTGAAACCCAGGTACACTGACCAGTCCAGACCA
Organism: Syngnathus typhle; assembly: GCF_033458585.1. Taxonomy (NCBI): domain Eukaryota; kingdom Metazoa; phylum Chordata; class Actinopteri; order Syngnathiformes; family Syngnathidae; genus Syngnathus; species Syngnathus typhle. The sequence continues at coordinate 9,036,474 of NC_083738.1, read as the reverse complement.
TTTCAGTTGACATGATGGGTTCAACAGCAAAAATGTGGTGCTTTTATAACTGATTCATCCTGAACCTCAAAACATAACCTACTCCCAACCAAATTGTAAGTTTAGCATAAATTACCATGTTGATCTAGCCCGGTTTAAAGCGAGCCATCTTTGTAATGCTGAAGATCCTGGCTTCATTTGCAACACAATTTGCTAAGCCATTAATCTTGCTTCGTAGAATGCCCCTCTGATTTTATCCCCACTGAAGCTTAAGATAATTTGAGCAAAGTTGTTTCAGAAGTATGCATCGATTTTGTAGCCCTTCACACTACTCAGTAGCCAAAAAGACACCCTGGTTTATAGATATTTTGGGGAAAGACATTTTTTACAGCCCTGGAGTGCAAATCACAAAAAACAATCATAAAAAAAATATGTTGCAACATTTAAATAAAAATTAAAAAAAGAACACACGAATCACAAACGAATAAGCAAACAAGAAAAAAATAGAAAGAATAAAGCAAGGAAATTCAAAAAAAGAATTGCAAACAAAAACAAGCATACAAGAAAAATTAATTCCAAACAAAAAAAGCAAGCAAAAAAAAAAAAAAGCAAACAAGACAAAAGTGACGGACTTATTTCAGGGGCCCCAGTTATTCTCCCTTGTACTACAACAGTATTGAGCAAGCTTCTACAGTGTAGAACCCTTTGAAATTCCATGTTGTGTATTTTCTGGAGTTTGGCATTCTGGCAAATCAACAAACACTACTGCAAACACAAAAGATTAGCCCACTTCCTTGAGGCACAGCTGCTAATTAAACACTGAACGTGGATAAAGGAAATCAGGGGTAAGACTTACTGAACATATTCTTGATGCCAAACCTTGGGACTATTTTCAGTACACCATTCAAGCTGAAGTGTTCGAGGGAATAAACATCATAGCCGCCTGCTGATTTACAGACAGTCTTTTCTCCAATATTCTATTTAATATGAAAGCACAGTGAATAAACGCTGCTGCCAAAAGATGCACAACCAAGTAAAGATAAAACATGTTTAGTGTTGCTCCACACAAGCAGATGTCTTAGAGGCCGATTCATTCAAGTATAACATAATCAGAGAGGACTCAGGTGAAATCCTTGGCACTAGAATACAGGACAGAAGGAATGAGAGAATGTTTTGGTATCATGGTAAATTAATTTGGAAGATTTACGCAAATGTCCCCAATCTGCGAACACACACGCACTTGACCCAGGACAATTTAAGATTGATCTATTGGAACATGAGTTAGATTTAATGTCCGGGTGATATGAGTTCTATCTGGAATATTATCTAGATTAATTTCTATAAATTGCAATAGATGAATCAAGGGAAATCACATTCAGAACATAATCAGATATGGATCACAACATGAAACACAAATCAATCAATCTCTCAAAGTTCTTCCCTAAATTGCATACACACGTGGGTTCTCAATTTCTCAATTGTTGAGCAATACATTTAAAGGTTTCTGCTGTCTGCAGCTGGGTGGGATGTTTGGAATGTGCTCATGCAGGAGGGGAGGATAGGTCTGAGACCCCACCCAGGCAGAACTTTGAATCGTGAGATTGTGATTATTGCTACATTGATTTTTTTATTTTATTTATCGAGCATTTGTCAAGTGCAAGATTAAAACAAATATTTCAAAGTATTGTATTGTGTAACAGAATAAATTACAACTCTCAAACAACAGTTTGACCTAGCTTTTCTGTAGCTATTGATGTACAGCAATATCAAAATATATGATTAAAATGAACCCCAAAAGCAAACGAAAATGGAAAACATACAAACAAAAAATGAATTGAATGAATGAAAACTCCTCCTACTAAGACAAAAACAAGGTGACAATATGAAAAATTACTTAATAATTATGCTTAGTCATCCACAACCTGACAAGCACTGCACAAGTAGTGGGAAACACTTGACACATAGGACGTCATTATTGACAGTTATAGCAGAAAGATGAAGTTCCACTAAAATGTACGTCTGTCACATTTTGTAGAGAAAAAGCAGAGGGTTCCGTTTTAAGTCAAAGAATTTTGTTGAAAAAACTCAAATTGCACATGCCCAAACAAAACAAACACTCAATCGCAGGCACTGCAATCCTTATCCCATCACTTTGACTAAACTGCAGATGGAAGTCGGATGTTACTGCCAACTCGGTCTTATGTCCACAGGCAATGAAGATTGCACTACATATGTTTCATTCGGGAATGTGATGAAGGCACAAAATACAACTACTACATAATTTGAGCCAGTGCGATTTCAAAAAAGAGCTTTGCATGACTTACCGAATTTCATAATGCTAATATGTTACTGAGTATCTGCATCTCTCCAATATTGGATGCTGCAGTTTGAGATTGCAGGATGACATTTGTACGTGTAGTGTGAGGTCATGACCCATTATCAGCACCAAAGGACCGATTTCCATGGATTTGACATGACATGACAACGGTAGCCAAAGGCTACATGGCTTGTCTATATTGTATCAGGACACTAAGCGCACCCTCCCAACTGTGAGGCGGACGTGCTACCCAGTGCCCACCTAGCCGCCTGCCCCTGAAATAATTGTATAAAAAATATTTTAGTCAAACTAGGCAAAATAATTAAGTGACCAACTGTAAATTAGGCTCTCAATCGAGCAATTCATTAATTCCACATTAACTAATGTGTAATATATGCAACATTTTTATATTTCTCACCCTGATTATTCCGTTTGAATAGAATACAATAGAATTGAATAGAATAGAAAAAGAGACCTATGCTTTTCACACTTACCAGCATTGTTTTGAAACTCTCCTTGCATACATCTTTCTTTTGAACCTACATCTGTCCATGAATGGTCTGTGTCCTACCTGTGACTTTGAGCTGTGTTGTCCTCCGTACCAGTCTGGATCCATACTGCAACTCACAAGTGTAATTCCCCCCATCTTCCTCCTCCACCTCAGGGATCCAGATGTGTGTATTATTGCCGATAATTGAACTTCTCCATTCAACCCGCTCACACTCCTGACAGGGCACACATTCGATAGGTTAAACAGAAAAAGAAGGGTGCGTTACTCTCATCTCAGCTGTGTTTATTTGACTTACCTTGTACCAGGTCATTTGAGGTTGTTTGTATGGAGCCAAATAATCATCGATATCACGACATGTGATCATTTTGCTATGGGTAACCTCAGCTTTCGCCAGATAGCGGATATTGCTGCTGAAGCATTTCCCCTCATCGCTCTCCTCTACAGTCATAGACATAGACACCTTCATGCAGTATGTAGAGTTCCTAAAAACACAACAGACATCAAGAGCTAATGATGATGATGAAACTCAGGCTTGACACTCAAACATTGTGCTGGAATTGATCACTTTTCCTTGGCAGCGTGCCATCTGACTTTTTGGCAAGAGATGGGGTAAACCGTGGATTTGGTCTTAGTCAGCTGGCATATGTCAGATTGGATTGGTGCAGCATCTGCAGTGATACAGATTCTACATTGGTCTTTCATGGTTTCGGGATCTGAGTCAACCTACATTCATAAACCCATCTTTTGTCACAAGCTATGGGTCATGACCAGAAGAACAAGATAATGGACGCAAATGGAAAAAATTAGTTGATGACTCAGATTTTCATGAGTAGGGAAACATTTCATCATCTGCTTGGCTCTTTGTCTAGAGCTGCAGCTCCTCGGAATCAAGAGAAACTAACCATATTGAAAGTGGATTTCTATTGGTTGGCAGCTCTTCGATGGGCTTTTTTCACCTTTTTCGCCTTTTTATCTTGCTTATTTCACTGCCATTTACAACTGCATTTGTCTATCACGTTTTTCAACGGGGATGGGTAGAGGAGCATCTGATGTTACTCCACTGTAAATTTCAAACTTAAAAACATCTTTACTGATCCACCAGGAGAACACATAAATGCAAAATTTAAATAAAGTATGAGATCATTGTGTGCAACCCTTTATTCTACTGCTAATTATAAAAGAACGGGAAAAGGCAGAATCATTATTTTCTTAATGAAATGAGAGATTCTATTCTTTCATTAGTGGTTTGGTATTTATATAATCATCATCATTGATCACAATATCCTGTGGGTCTTGAAGATTTCAAAATGTAAGATGTCTGGCAGTGTTTAATAAAGTTGTATAATATCAAAGTGGTAGCATAATCAATCTAATATGGCTTACCATTCCCTCCAACATCAATTTTAACATTACATTCGCATCGTTTTAGATTAAAAAGAAGATCAATTCTAAAATGAACAAATAGCCAAGCATAGACAACATTGGATGAGATACTTTACTATTTTCAAGGCAAATTTACCAAGTCAGCAACACTTAGGTAGCTAAAACTGGACTAAAAAAAACAAACAAATCACTTTTTGTGAATCCGCAGTACCAGCAAGCTCTGCAGTAGCATACAGTCACTGACTGTTCATTGATAATGTGTTATTTTGTACAGGCAGTGTGTAATATAGTTACAGGGCTGTTGTTTCTAGCCTTGTATTAAGTGATTACTACTTTTGGTGTAAAACTATTTTGACTTCTGCTGACATCCTGAAACATTGCTATAGTGTACACTGCATGTTTCAATGGCTTGCTTATAGTATCACAAAATGTGTAGGGAACATGCACGTTCCCTGCTAATTTCACGGATGGTTGTTCGTATTTGTGTGCCCTGCGATTGGTTGGCAACCAGTTCAGGGTGTCCCCAGCCTCCTGCTAGATGTCGGCTGGCATATGCTTCAGCACGCCCGCGACCCCCATTGGGACAAGCGGTACAGATAATGCATGGATGGATGGATGGATGGATGGATGGATGGATGGATGGATGGATGGATGGATGGATGGATGGATGGATGGATGGATGGATGGATGGATGGATGGATGGATGGATGGATGGAAAAAGTATAGTGTTCAATACAGTGCGCAGTAACTCACAACCAATGTATCAAACGATTCAATGTATTACTGTTTCCCTAGAAAATTGTGCAAAGTCAAGCTATGATCTGTACGATGCAACACATTGTTGGTTGTCCAAACCTCACAAGGTAATTGTTTTGTTTCTGTGTGAGTGAGAGAGACAGAGAAAAGAGTGTGCGTGTGAGTGTGTGCACGCATGCGTGTGAGTGTTGTGCAGAGTTCACCTCCAGTCACAAAAGCCCTCATTGATCTCTGTTATTTTCGCTTCGCGCACACACACACAAGGATTTTTCTAGTCAGCGACCTAAACAGGACCACTGAGCATTAAAAAGGAGAATGAAAAGCCTTTCATCCATCTATCCCTCAGTTTGTGTCCTCTTCATCAATCCGTCTATACCCTGCAGCATCTTGTTTTCTCCTCCAGTGATTCACTTACCTTTACCAGCATGCACCTCTGATTTTTTCTCTCTGTTTTCAAAAACACTATCATCTGTGAAACTTGTTGAGCTCTATGCAGATAATGGCAAAATGTGCTGTCTCGTTTTTTTTTCCCCCAATGTATTGTACTCAAACTATCACGCAAATTGACTTTGGACGCTATGACCCAGTCTTCAGACTTGCTTAGCTCTGATTTTATCACATTGTGTAAATGGCTTAAGATGGATAATTTAATGTCACAGCATAAGTATGCATGCAATTAAAAATATCAGCTCCTCCCTCGCAACAGGCTTAAAATGTAAGAATAAAAAACGTATGGCGGAACATTAGTCACACTTCACATATACCGTAATTTTCAGACTATAAGTCGCGTTTTTTTTCATAGTTTGTGTGGGATGGCGACTTATACTCAGGAGCGACTTATATATGTTTTTTTTCACAATTTTTTTTTTTTTCTTAACTCCTCGTTTGTGTTTGTCACGTTAGCATACCGTATTGTTTAGCCTGTTGTTGCTCGTTCATGTCTGTTCTTGGTGTTGGATTTTGTCGAATAAATTGCCCCCCAAAATGCGATTTATACTCCGGAGCGAGTTATATACATGTATGTTTTTTTTTCACTTCTTATACTCCGGACCGACTTATAGTCCGAAAATTACGGAAGTAAACATATCCTGGAGCATTGATGGTATTTGCATGTTTACGATCCGCACTGAATTACAAGGCACAAAAAAGCTTTGATTAAAATAGCTTCTTTTATTTATTGTGTTCTGATCGTGTGTCATGGTTTTGCTTGTGCTCATCTAAACCCAAATTGTTTTTGTTTGTCACCAAACAGTGACAATGGCCATTGGATGTCTTGCAATACGCGATTAAACATTAAACATTGCGTCAGAAGCATATGTTGCGCAAGCTTGAATGTGAATTGTAAAACTGACGCAAAGGGTATGGATAAAGCAGTCCGTGGCGGAAATAAACTTGAGGACACCTGATAAGAAAACATTCTAAATTGTATACAGGGCTTGCTCACTGGGGTCACAAAACAGAGAACAATTTGTTAATGGTGGTTTGGGAGATGGGCGAGAGATTTTTTTTTTCTTTTGCAAAGGAGGCAATGAGCGTAAGGTGGAACGGAAATTAAAAGAGAACAGCTTGAGGGACGTGTGGGGTGAAATAAAGACATCAAAGGCTATATCACAAGAAGGAGAGCAGAGGAGGGGAATGTGAACAAAACAATTGCTCATCCTTCAATAGATTTGATGCCCTGCCCAATGTCAACCTAATGTTGCTATGCTTTGTCTTGCCAACACCTTCTTCTGAACAGTGCAACCTCCATCATTATAATCAGCCATCATCTTCATCTCTTCGACACATTACATAGGTCCTACCAGACTGCTACTGAGAGTACTTACGCTACACTTCTCCACAACAATATGAATCTCATTAATAATTAAGAACAATAATTACAGAGAAGAGCAGTGGAAGCCCACTCATGTAAAGTGACTAAACTGGAATTTAAAAAAAAAAAAAAAACTTCGGGTGATTAAAATGTGGTGGTAAACTGAAGTTGTTTGTCCCATCTTCTCCTTGAATATACGATCATTTGTCAGTTTCACCAATTTTAATCATAAATAAATGATGAACATGTTCAAATTATATGAATGCAAATTATTTTTTTTGTGCAGTTCTGACTACTTGGCTCTGTGCTGCTGTATTGTACTGGCTGTACCTCTCCACTTTGTCTTCAACTTGAGTCTACATCATGAAAGACGTCTGCTCTTGTGGAAAAGTATGTGTACAATATCACCCCTGTTCCCTAAAGCCACAGATCTATAGAACTCAGTGACGAATGCTCAGTTGCCTTGACTTTCCACATCATAAATTACCTAACAGCAATTGTTACATCACCTCAGACCCTTTATCCATGTGAGAATAATCTTACTGAAAAATAAGAATAGAATAATCTTTGATTTACCAAGCACATTCGACATTTAGCACCTCCTGCTGAGGATCAAATTGATTGGATTAGGCGTGAAGTCACACCTAGTCAGATGTATTAGATGACTTCATATGATGTTAGGCTGAGAAATAGCACCTTAAAGACACACACACACGGACGCACGCACCCATGCACACACTATACATGTATATTTAGTGGCCCCTTAGACAGAGAGTTGTTCAAAATGTTCCTGCTTGTATCATTTTCACAATTCCCTTAAAATGTTGCTTTTATTCCCACCACATAGATGGCTCATGTGAAGGGATGGCGAACTACAAACATCAAAAGTTTTGTACATAATTTTATGTGAATGTGTTCCTAAATAAACTTAATATACCGTATTGGCCTGAATATAAGACGGTGTTTTTTGCTTTGAAATGAGACTGAAAAAGTGGAGGTCGTCTTACATTTGGGGTCTGTCACAAAGAAGAAAAAGAAAAATAGCAGTAGCACGAAGAAGAAAAATAAAAAATAGCAGTAAGAAAGAAAAGAGAAGAAAATAAGAGAAAAGATAACAGAAAATGGAGAAACTGTAGGTTTATTTACAGTTCAAACACGAGAAGCCATTCATTTACAAATGTGATTGCACTTTAGTTTACATAATTAAATGTTCAGATATTAAGATGTGATAGACAGTTTTTGCATGATTTGAATGAGGCAAAACAACATGCTTTTTCTCTCGAATATATTGTTATAATCATTTGTTTCAGATGTACTGTAATTGTTTTCTGTATAAAAATTCAATTTGGTGTTCAAAAAGTCTTTTTTTCAAACTTCAAAAGTCTTGAAAAAGAGGCGGTTGTTTTATAATCTTGCTTGGGGAGTGGGGAACCTGTTCAAATATGCTACACTTGCTGAAAACCCAACAAGACAGAAAAAGTAAATTGATGGCCATACTGGGAGCAAAATAAAAGATGCCTCGCTTTGATATGATCACTGCGCTTGTGGATTGGACCCAGCACCTACAAGTTTAGAGACTATCACTCTACAACTGAGCCACGTGAAAAAGTCATTAGGCAGTCAGGAATCGCCATTGGGGAGAAAAGGTTGATGCTATGAATCTAAAATTGGGAGGGGGTACTTATTCTCACGGGTTGACTTAGAGTACTAGGGCTGCTGTTAGAATTAGTACCCCCTGTAACTTTGCTTGGGGAGGGGGGAATCTATTAAAATTTGTTACACAAGGTTGCGGACAACCTGTTGACAATCATTGGCCTAAAATGTAAAATGAATGAATCCCCACATTATCTTGTAATCCGCCGTATCAACTTGTCAATAAATCAAGTGTCCTCCTTGCAATTACCTTTCACTGATCAGGCCAGACTGCTGCAGGGTGCATTGAGTTATGGTGCTAATAGAGGGGGATGTATCCTGGCCAGCAGGCAGCGTGTTTATACCTGGATGGAGCTGCAGATTAATTTGACTATCAATCTAACTAACAGGCAGCAAGGGGGAGGATGACACTTGCGCACACTGAGGCATCTACACAGAAAAGCACATATGCTTCAACTACAGTATATTATATTGGACGATTTTATGAATTGCATTTTCAATTATATGAGTCAGTGATTGTCCTCTACTGTTTTCATTCTAGCAAGACAATCAATAAACAGACAATTTATTGAGATGAAATGATGGGTGTTGTTTTACTCCCAGTGGATGTCAATAGAGTCGGTTATTCTTAAAATGTGTTGTTACGGTACGGTGGTGATCGCCCCTCTCCAATCTATGCAGACGGTTTATGGCAGTCATCCATTTTTACCAATTGTGTTGTTGGCATCCGTCTGTCTCAAGAGACAATGGTAGCGCCACAGGGCATGGAATCACTGGAGTAAAGTACAGCGTCTTGAGTGGCTCAGCAGTCCGATTCTAGCATGACAGTCTCTCCCACAAGCCGGACATACGAATTGAGTTGGTCGCTCTTGGGCCTGAGCTTCCTGTCTCTGTTTCCTGCGTTCACGCTTGCTTTCCAAATGCTGGATTATTTTTTCCTCGCCTTTCCTGACTCCTTCATGAATGACTTGGCGCCAGGACTTACGATCCATCGCTTGAAGTTCCCAATTTTTCGTGTCGATACCTGTAAGGACCATGTCTCTTTTACACGCATCCTTAAAGCGCAGCATTGGACGACCCCTCAGGTGATGTCCTGAAGTGAGCTCAACGTAGAGTAAATCTTTTGGGATCCTTCCATCGTTCATGCGGCGCATCTCATTCGTCGTTGACAAAGCAGGAGATGCATACTGAGGGAACCAGCCTTTTCCAGCACCGAAGTGTTCGTGACGCGCTCTTGCCAAGTGATGTCCAGAATCCGACGTAGACACCGGATGTGAAACCTTTCCAGTCGGTCCTCTTGGCGAGCATAGGTGGTCCATGACTCACTACCGTACAGCAATGTTCCGAGGACGCAAGCCAGGTACACTTTGAGCTTTTGGTTACCCCATACTCGCTTGTGAAGCTGAGCCATAATGCCTGAGGCTTTGCCTATGCGCTTTGAGATTTCAGCAATCGCTGGCGACTGTTGAGCCCAGGTAGACATATTCATCCACAACCTCAAGCTGACTGTTTTCGACACTGATTGACGGTGGTACCTGTATGTTCTGACCCATGACTTTGGTCTTGGTGATGTTCATCGACAATCCAAATGCTTTCCAAGCATTAGTAAAACTGTCCATCAATTGTTGAAGATCACTCTCTGTGTGTGCGACTAAGGCTGCATCATCTGCAAACAACAGTTCCCGTACTAAAAAGGTGCGGACCTTGGATTTACTCTTTAGGCGAGATAGGTTGAACAACTTTCCGTCGCTCCTAGTATAAAGATAGACGCCTTCTTCAGAATGACTGAATGCCAACTTGAGCATTTGTGAAAAGAATATTCCAAATAATGTTGGAGCCAGAGTACACCCCTGTTTCACCCCATTCTTTGTGGTGAATGGTTCCGATGATGTGCCGTTGAAGTTAAGTTTTTACCAATATTTACCAATAATATATCATTTTATATATATGTATATATACGTATATATATATATATATATATACACGTATATATGTATATATATATACACACTTGAACAGCAACACCTACTGTCCTTCATGTTTGATAAATGCATTTCAACAAGCGCTCATTAAATTTAAGATCCGCAATAGACCTAGTAAAGTGTGACAACGCACAGTAGACCGCTAAGTAAACATTTAAGGAAAAAAAAGAAAATGCAGCAGCACTGCTGCAACATTGACATGGTTTATGTCCATATCATTCGATTCTCCACTTCATCATTTACAGCCAAGGCCAACAATTGCTGGTAGTGCAAAAAGTGTTACGTCCTTCATGTAATGAGGTGGAAAGCAAGGCTTTGAAATTTGGGCCTGAGAATTGGCATGCAGCATATTTAATCCCTGCAGGGACTCAGAGACGCCTTTCCACCGTAGATTTTTATTATTCATACAGGTATTGCGGTGAGGAGGCTTAAATATCAGCATTAAAAATATTGGCCATAGCTAGTCATAGAAAATAACCTCAGAGGTTTAAAAAGTTAGGATGTTGACTACAAATACTTCATCTATGGATTTGAACTGATTGTTAAGTTTCCTTTAAAGTTAAAGTTAAAAAGACTGGCTTTGGACATTCCATTTGCATAGTTATGCTCAAGCCACAAACAACTTGTTTTCACATGTTAAGTGGACTTTGACGACTTTAATTGAAAAGATAATAAAACAAAAGGAAATAATTTCCACTCTCCTTTTAATGATGGAGAATACTTTCTCACAAGTATGTAGGACTACTTTTGAATATTGTGGAAACCAAATGAATTGCCTCATTATAAACACCGCAGTCTCTGTAACTGTAGACCTCACTGCAGGTGGTCTTCATCTCTGCACTTTTTTGTCTTCAAGCCTTCCTCCATATCACCCTACCTTAGATGGTACAGTATTTCACAACACCTTAAAAAGCAATGAAGTTGAATGCAATAAAATCCTTTTTTTCTCCCTTTTCTCAAAAGCATGGCTCAAGCTCTCAAGCGGGCATGAATTGGCACGTGGCCCAAACTGGCATGAGAAGGGTTCTGACTCAGTGGCTGCCAAGTCATAGAGGACTGCCAAAGACACTTCAAATGACCGCTCCCCACTTCTCTCCTCTATTGCCTCTTCCACTATCATTGTGTGGACTTGTGCCTGCTTGCTGGCTTTATTGTTAAAAAATCTGATGAAGAGAAAGGTTAAATATTTATCTGGCATCACAAAACACTCTTGTGACTATGTGTGAGTTTCTTTTGTGCAAAGTGTAATTATCCCGTACCGGAAGACAGGTGGTTCTGCTTACTAGAAATACCACAGGGGAGCGGCTGAGATAGAAGAAGGCTACAAAGGAGCAAACGTCCCCAAGAAACAGATGGCAAACATAAATCAGCTGTTCATCTGAATTCATTGTTAAAAGCTAAATGGCAAAACAGGTTCATGCAATTAGAAGTGAGAATGACCACTGACATTTTAGAAGAGAAACATCATTTAACTTCAGACATTTAAACAATTTTACACTTCCTTTCCAATATTGTGGAAACCCTGATCTCAACTCCATCAAACACCTTTAGTAACTAAAGATTATGGGCCAGGCCCATAATCACGGATATCGAACCTGCCAAATGTTCTTCTAGATATGGACAGACATTGGGAGAGCAACTCCAATTTGTTTTCATGTATGATCCGTAGAACATAATTTCACTCAGACTCAATCCATGAAAAACTCTAAGGGTTTTTTGGTTCATGTTGGCAACCAAAACCGCTGGGTGGCAATTTGTAACTGAATGGACAGATGGCACTACTCCATAAATGCAGGCATAACAATCATCCTCAAATGGAAAGAAATTCACATAAAATGTTAAAATGTGGATTAGAGTAAAACTTTGTTTCCACTGTCAAATGGGTATTATAGTTTGAATACAGACAATACTTCTGTGACACTATGATGAGATTTCATTGTTTCTGCCTTCTGCTTATGTGAGAGACCAGATCATTACAATAGAATAGAATTTATTTTTAAAACATAGCACTCATTTTCAGTTATTTTGCTTTTGTTGACTTGAAGCAGCAGGATTCCGGTTCTTGTGCTCCCAGCGTCTATGTAACCAGGACAAATCATGCCTTTTATTACATTATATAAAATGCAGCAGGATATCCTTAAGGGACTTTCTACCATCAAGTCAGTTGCAGAGGCAAACTGTGTTGAATGAATGTGTGTGAAATGTAAAACGGAAAAGTGGAGGGGATCTATCCTGATATATCCTATTGACATTTAGCACATCAGTTGTGATATGCTTTAATGCTATAATATAATAGTTTATTTTTATTTTCTTTAGAAAAACAAACACAACACAGTCACCCCTATAGATAATTTAGAGCCGTTAATTAGTTGAACATGCATGTTTTGGTATTATGGAGGAAGCCTTAGCACCTGAAAAAAAACTGGTCCAAGCACCTTACAAACGTCATACAAGGCCAAAGGTGATATTTAAACCCAGAACACCTGAGGTAGGTGTGCTAATCATTAGGACTCCTGGGCGTATCAATATCAATCATTATTGAATACAATCAGTGTTATGTTCATTATTCCGCGATATGAGCATTATGGCACTTGAAGCCTATCCATGTGAAAATCATTACATTTTTTGAGACTCTCATTTAATTGTTATTTCTTTATTCTACAAACAGTTACTGAAAATAATTACTATATTTGGTATAAAATGTATAAAACAAAGTATAAAAATAGTATGTTCCTACCTGAAGCAGTGACAAAATGTGTTTTCCTCCAGGGCCCATGCCATAAACCCCAACAACGTTTCTTGGAAATCTCTCTACTAAAGCTTTGATTTTAGCAAAGGTAGTAACGAACACATCATTTCGTATTACTGGAAACCAAATGGCTTAATTCTGTTTCTTTTTTCCATGTCAACACATTATACTGGTGTGAAATATGGGCTTTATCATTTTTTTTATTTTATCCATGTCAATAGATTATATTGCTGTGGAATATGGGCTTTAATTTTGAGGGATTTTAATCATCATGGGGGTTCATTTTGTACTGAATGTCAATCTTTGGAAGTTCTAAAAATTCAGTGGTAAAATTTCAGTTTTCATTCACTTTTGCCAAAAATCAAATTTGTTTACAGCAGCAAAGTAACAGTTGAAAATGATTATCCAGCTCAGTTAAAAATCGGCTCAGCAACCTCGGCTTACCCCAAAACACAGCCAAGTCGCCTAAACCAAAGTCCGCTATCCAACGTTTTCTAGTTTGCTAGGCTGGTACTTTTCAACACAGGAAAAAAAAACCATGTTGTTGTCTTTTGTTACTTTTTGAGAATGGATAATGAACAAATGAAGTCTCTCATGTAAATTGTTCCACATTATCAAGCGCTCAATACATGACTGATTATTTTGTTTACCAGAATACTAAGAGAAGGTATTTATTTTTCAGATAGGCCCTCAAAAATGGTCTCTGGACCCTGTCTGAGGTAATTGGACTCATAAAACTTAGGCTATTCTCTTTTGGCTGCTCTTTGGAAAAAAAATACTCATTCTCTCCCGTATTTACTTTGGTATTATTTTCCTATGTTAATGTTAGGCTCAATTTCCACTGTGTTACCTCATCTAAGACAGTATGTACCCTGACTGAGGAGCTCAGACGTTTGAACGAAATTAGTGTTTCATTTTTTTTCACTCACTCTCTCTCTCTCTCCCTTCCTCACTGACTCTCCGCAAAATCCAATCTTCCCTATACATCTTGACATTTGAATTTTTTTTTCATATTACTCTCTTACATTATGAGTTTGTCTTTTTATCTCCCACATTTCTCACTTCTCTCCAAAAATTCATTGCGTTTCACCCTCTGTCTTGTATGAACCTTTTTCGCTGAAGCTCAGGTCTCAAAAAACATTTTCCACTCCCCTGAGAAGGATTCCAACTAACTGCTTGTTCGCCTGAGCACCTTTGGCTTTGTAATAGAGTCTTCAGATTGTTCCTTTTTGTCTGGATATCTGCCCTGACACACACAGGCACACCCAGACCAACACACACTGCAATTCAGAGATTACCTTCCTACTGAGGCACACATTTGCAAACTGACTGCATGGTATGAACATTTATTAGGCTGTTTTCAAATCCATGACATTTTGATTTGCTTGATCTGAAGAAAGTTGATAAAAGACAGAATTTGACACCAGCTAATCAATTGGACATGAACATATAAAGCCTTATTCTCCCGTTTGTGCTTATGTCCTTGGACACTTGTTACAATTTTCCTCTATGAAAATTATCCTAGCCAGACGTCTAACACATCCACCGCATGACAATGTTAGCCAAGTTTTGTCATTCCAATTGAAGATCTCTGGTCAACTGTTCAAATGTGACAAACTATTCATATCTGGTAAATACTGTACGTTTAATCAGAACAATGAGATGCCTACTTTTTGTCATATGATTTCTCGAGATGAAGGCTCGGTTGTCTGTTCAGCACAGTGGTTGCAATTTGTTTACATGTTATCAAAGCAACAGCTCGGTTGAAGTTGCCATGGGTTCAAGTGCATGAATGTCACTGTAAACTTATGTCATTACAGCACATGCATTGACAAGACACATCCAGGCTATTCCAATTGAAAACATCTACATGACTTCTTATCGGATTAGCAAAAAGAACAGACCACCCATGTGGATCTGATTGCGGCTGTTCACTTGCTTGTGCGAGTGTCACTCCCGCGAAATATCAGAAAGAGGGTGGGCTATTACTCATTTGAATAAGGGGGAAAAAAAAACTTTTTTCATTTCCTAAGCAACAATGGACAACATAGTAATCGCAGCTGCTATACTGTTATCATCCCTTAAATCCTGCCAACTACGGGACCACAGAGAAGCACACAGCTGCTCGTGAATTTCGCAGCATTCTTGCCGTGAATGTCTCCAGCTTGCAATCTAAGGGTGTTGCATTCTCCGTGATTGTTTGGTACACTGGTTTGGTACCATCGTGGGGTGCTTGAATTTCCATGATCTCTGGCACACATAGGAGGAAAAATACTGAGGTCGAGGGTAGAATGTTCACAAGGCTTGATTTGAGAAGGAATGCCCGCATTTTACGGTTGTGCCACTCAGAGAACTTATCTGGCATGAAGGTATGTAAATGACGGACTTAAGTCGTTGGGTGCCGCTGCCCAGCCAGAAAAACACATTTCACATACTGTACATGAGCAACAAGAACATTGAAGGTAAGTAATTTATTGAAGAAGTGAGTGAGTGAGTGAGTGAGTGAGTGAGTGAGTGAGTGAGTGAGTGAGTGAGTGAGTGAGTGAATGAGAAAAGAGAGAGAAAGAGAGAGAGGAGGGGGGAGTAAGACAGTGTTAATAACAGACCCTCAGACAATGACAGTCACCAGGCCCTAATTAGGTTGTCATGCTGAGAGTGCAGGGAACGAGAAAGGGGGTTTGGGGGGGGGGGGGGCTTATTAAGGAGGATAGGTGTCAGACTCTGGCAGGAACGGGAGGTAGGCGGAGAGTGAGGAAGGGAGCGATGGTGTGAAGGGGAATTTGGTGCAAACAGGCAGAGCTAGAGAAATGCAGGAAGGAAGATGCACTGGATGGGAAAAAAGGGAGAGATCTGCGGATGATAGGAAGATGGAGGCAGCTGGTGAGATAAAGAAAAGAAGCTTCTGTGTGGAAGAAAGAAAAGCGGAGTTGGAGGGGGGGATGGCAAAGAGGCTGAAAAATGCAAAGTGCTACGACTACGCCAATTCACCTGATGTTCATTCTATGACAAGTTCAAATTGAACAGAGATAACTTAGTGTTGTTTGTCAATGTTAATAGTTGAAATGATTGCTTTTCAACCACTGTTATAAGGAGGAAGATATGAAATCAGTTGCACAAACGAACATCTGCATTCCATAACTTATTGGATGTTACTCTTATGAGGAGCAGTATTATTATTTTTTTATACTTGGTGATTAGCAAAAAATATCTATTATTGTAACTTAAAAACTTGCAGACACCTCAATTGCCAACCATATTTATCAAAGAGGTATTGATAACTTTACTTGAAGACAGACACGCATATTTGGCAAGAATATCACAAAGTGATGACACCAATGTCAATTTCCATCTGTGATGTTTCACCCAAGAGAACTGATAAGTGTTTCTGAGCCCATGTTGATGTATGTTACCTTAGTACACAAGTGTAGAAACCATTATCTTCCATTTCAGCAGACCTGAACCAGATGGAATCGTCTTCTTTACTCAGCCTATGGCCTGAGAAGATGATGGGTTCCTGAAGGGTGCAGAGTAAATGCATTGTAGGAAGGTAATGGGAAAACGGTTGTATTTATCGATTCAAGGAGCCTTAAATTTTTTGTGCATTTTTGTGCACCCTTGGTAATAAATGTCTTTCTAAAAAGTAATTACAGCTAAGTACAATGAAAAAAAAAAAACTGGTGTAATTTGTCTTGTTTTACATCATTGTTTTCTCTTATGGTTTTATCCGTTTACCAAACCAACATATCAACATTGATCTACAGATACAACGGCCGTTGAAACTTTAACATAATAAAATGATAGTTGGAAAAGTAATATACACTACCGTTCAAAGGTTTGGAGTCACAAAATTGTTTGGGTGACCCCAAACTTTTGAACGGTAGTGTATATATTTATCTAGATAATTATTTATAGATTATATATATAATCTTCTGTGTAAAAAAATCTTATAATATATATGTATACTTATATTCATAGATTATATATAATCTCATACAAATATAAGATATAATTTATAAAATTTAATTCATAATATCTTATTATAATAAAATTTCACTACCGTTCAAAAGTTTGGGGTCACCCAAACAATTTTGTGACCCCAAACTTTTGAACGGTAGTGTATAGTATGCTAAACAACATGACTCGAATGTATGGTTAGATCAATATCCAATGTTTTGGCTTCTGTAGGTTAGGAATGAACATTTGAGCCAATTATCTAATCAACAAGTTGCCTTACCGATTTGTTCTTATAAATCACAGAAAAAAAATTAATAAGCTTCAGTAGAGATTGGATCCCTTATACTTTTATTACCTGTAATATCCATTCACTCCAGAAAAAAAAAGTCAAACAGTAAATCTACCTCAGCATCCCCTTTGTTCTTGTACCAGATGAGACGCAGTTTGGCGTTGGTGGCCATGGTGTAGTTGGTCCGGATATAACTGTAGAACAAGGCACATTTCACCCTTACTGGCTCGCCGGCCAGAACATGGTACTCCTTAAGATCCACCGACCAGTCGATGCACCCATCAACTGAGGAAAGAGAGAAAGAGAATACCACATTGTTCATCCAGTGACAGACACACTGGTCATGTGAGAGGAGCGATTGAATAAAAAAGATTTTTGGTGTCAAAATGTTCTTCAATCTGCTCTTGTAAAATTTGCAGCAACAATGTGAGGATCAGACTTGGTCAGACGCCACGAATCAAAAACAAGGTGCAGTAGCAAAAACTACGTAGATGTAGTGCATGGAATTCTCTTCAATATTTTCTTTTCTTTCTTCACTTCTCAGGCTAATGTGATCACATGTTTTTCTTAGTCTTGGGCTAAGTCAGATGCTTTCTGTTTAAAACGTGGGGCACAGGTACTTGCTGCGAGGCCTTGAATTAAATCTGTCCTGCCCAGAAGAGATAAAGCTTCTGAACAGTCACCCACCCCAAAATACCTCATCTGCTTCATATCCTTATTGTCCCCATCCTCTTTGTTGACTGGCCACAGCCAAATTGCGTACACAAGGGGCACAATGCAAAGCAGCTGTCTGTATTTCCTTACAAATGTCTCGTGATTGATGAGCAACCAAATGTCGGCCCGTTGGATTATGTTATGCAAGTCAGTTTAAGTAAAACTGGGACATTGAAAAAAAAAACACCACCAATAAGACATTGCGAAAGAGAAAAACAGAAAACACAATTTAAAACACAATTTATAGCCTTTAAAGCCCCATCGTGACAACGAGAGAGACAGAATGATTCATTTGATTGATGCTGCAGTGACATTTGCATGCTTCCATTGACACTTCTTGGAAAAGCAGAATGAGCTGCTTTCTTCAAATTGGTTACACTGCTCAATATTAGAAGCCATTAACAATTCTTGTGAAAACGCTGAGTTATTTTTCTTTTCAATATTTACCAACATAAAGCATTACCCATTGCAGTAACGATGCTGTTCAATGTCAACGTAATTCCGCATGTATATTTGGCTCGTACTTCGTTCAGTGAAATGTATATGCAGTTAAGTCATTGCCAATGATTTAAAGACTTCATTTGTTTAAGACTGTGGAAGATATTTAAGACCCCACACTTAATTGGCTACATTTATAGATTTAGCAATAAGCATTAAGTCAGGGGAGATTTAGAATAGTCTTGCACACACTCATACACGCAGTTTAATAGGAGTCATTCAATCTTTGAATCCCTTTTAACCAGCTCAGTGGCCTAGTGGTAGTGTCCGCCCTGAGACTGGAAGGTTGTGGGTTCAAACCCCGGCCGGGTCATACCAAAGACTATAAAAAATGGGACACATTGCCTCCCCGCTTGGCACTCAGCATTAAGGGGTGGAATTGGGGGGTTAGATCACCAAATGATTCCCGAGCGCGGCACCACTGCTGCTCAATGCTCCCCTCTCACCCAGGGGATGGATCAAAATCACACGGGGATGGGTTAAATGCAAAGGACAAATTTCACCACACCCAGATGTATGTGTGTGATGATCATTGGGACTTTAACTTTAACTTAACTTTTCACTGAACGCTGCTGCATACGATCCCAACCTACAGGCAGAAATTAAAAACTTCACTGTGAGGAAATGGACAGTGGACAATGGACAGAAATGACAGCACCGATTGGGGTGTTTTTGAAGCTGCAACTTCAGACCTGCATGAACTCACCGATACTGTGACATCATACATCAGCTTTTGTGAAGACTTGTGTGTGCAGACTAAGACCTTCTGCACGTACAACCACAACAAACCGTGGTTTACACCAAACTTCAGGATGCTGCGCAAAGCCAAGGAGGAGGCCTACAGGAGTAAGGACCGGGACCTTTTCAGGCAGGCCAAGAACACACTGAACCGAGAGATCAGGAAAGCCAAGAGGTGCTATGGGGAGAGCCTGGAGAGACACCTCTCTGCCAATCCTGATTCTTCAACAGTGTGGAAAGGCCTGCAGAGCCTCACGGGCTTTAAGAAACCAACCCCCTAGCGGAGACAACAGAAGTCCAGGCCGTAGCGATGGTAGGAGTAGTGCCCCAGACCTGTCACCCTGACATCTGTGGTCATGAAATCCTTTGAGAGGCTAGTGTTGAGCCACCTGAAGGACATCACGACCCCCTGGGCAAACAGGTTGGTGAACGATGCGGTCAACATCCTGCACCACCTAGACACCCCTAGAAACGTACGCCAGGATCCTGTTTGTGGACTTCAGCTCGGCGTTCAACACCATCGCTCCCGACATCCTCCACCAGAAGCTCATCCACCTCGCGGTGCCTGCTTCCACCTGTCAGCGGTCACCAGCTTCCTGACCAACAGGAGACAGCATGTGAGGCTGGGGATCATCACATCCAACACCCAGACCACCAGCACAGGGGTGCGTCCTCTCCCCACTGCTCTTCTCTCTCTACACCAACGATTGCTCCTCAAGCAACAGACAGGAGGTGGAGCGGCTGGTCCACTGGGGCAGCCAAAACCACCTGGAGCTGAACCCGCTCAAGATCGTGGAGATGATAGGAGACTTCAGGAGAGACCCTTCACCACTTCCACCCCTCACTATCCTCAGTAATGCTATTCCCTCCACAGACACCTTCAAGTTTCTGGGATCCACAATCTCTTGGGACCTGAAATGGACCGGCCACATAGACTCTGTCCGGAAGAAGGCCCAGCAGAGGCTGTACTTTCCGAAACAGCGGAGGAAGTTCAACTTGCCACAGGAGCTGCTGAAGACCTTCTACACTGCCATCATCCAGTCTATCCTCTGCACCTCCATCACTGTCTAACCCTTCTCACCCAGGTCACAGTCTGTTCAAACTACTCCCCTCCGGACGGCGTTACAGAGCGCTGTACGCCAAAACCAGCAGACACAGACACAGCTTCTTTCCCCAGGCTGTCGCTCTGTTGAACTCACACCACTCATTGAATCTCAGAGACATCATTGGGAAATAATATCCTGTTCTTGCCACTAAAATGTTGTTAGTCACCTGAATGTTGTTAGTCACTTAAATGTTGTACAGAGGTTGAGATCAACCGGAGTCAAATTTCTTGTTTGGCATGCACAAACTTGGCCAATAAAGCTGATTCTGATTCTGATGAGACTCTGTAGAGCAGTGGTGTCCAAACTACGGCCCGCGGGCCAGTTTTTATTTGACGTCCCATTAGCAATTTTTCGGGGATAATGGTCAGGTAACCAAAAAAAGGGACAAATTCTGAAAATCAAGAAGTCCTTGTGTTAATTGGCATTAGGGATAATGCTAATTAAGCATTATAGCTGTAAAGTAAACCAATTATTATTATAATAATTATTTAGGGTTAGGGGTGCGAGAACTGGTTGGTGAATTGAATGGGGTGCGAACAAGGAAAAAAGTTAAGAACCACTGGTTTAGTGTGTACGTGATATTTTAATTCCTATTTTGTTATTATTCTTTCTATATGTGATTGTTAGTTCTTGAAATAACTTTGTTTAAATCAATTCCCGTATGTTACATTGCCTGGAATCTCCACTCCAGACATTCTGGGTGGCGTCGGTACTGGTCCTTGTGTTTCTATGTCTCTTTTTTGCGATTAGTCTGGCTCCATTTAATTCTGTCACTGTCACAGTTTCTGTACAAGGAATGTATTGTGTGTGCTCATGCATGTCATTGTGTCATTTATGGATGTTCATCATTTTCTTGTCATTTTGTTATTCGGGGGGAAAGGAACTTAGATTATTTTGGTTCCAGCCTTGATTGTTTCATTTTATCTCACCAAATCTTGAGAAAAAATTGACAAGCTTTCTACAAGAAGAAAGACTTACGCTTCAGCACTTGTAAAGATCTCTGACCTTCAACATATCAAGGTGCAAAGACAAGTCTTGATGAGAAATGCTTTCAAGAGACCTGATCAATTGTGCATTCTCTGAAAATACACACCATCATCCATCTAGATGTACTGGATTTGATAGGACTTTGTATCCTTTCCCTTAAAGAACCATTTATTCAATATATGATAATAGTAGTCTGCATCAGACGGGAGGAGTCCTCTCCTTATTGCTTCTTTTACACCTCATCTCTTCTTTTATACCCAAAACGAGCAAGACTACCTAAATTTTTTTTTGTTTCAGTCTCACATCTGTACATAAAGTGTGCTCACTTTTAGCATGGTGCAGGTGTCTTTCTATTTGTCATTTGGAAGTATGTCAGAATGGAGCTTCTCTTTTTTGGAGGGGCCACTGTTGTGGTGCTCATGGAGAGGACAATCAGAATACAGACCTCTGGCAACCCTAATGTAAAATATTTGCAGTTTAATAGCTTATTAAACACGCACCAAGACTCAATAGATTACTTGGTGGCCTTTACTACACCCCTGCACCTAGTTTGACCTGTATAGTTAGTTAGTTTATTGTTTAGCACATATTATTATATCAATAATTGTGCAAGGAGGGAGACGAAGCCTCGGGCTTGTAAAGAGCTCCCCTCCTTCTAACCCCAAATTCCAACCCTTAATGCTGAGTGCCAAGCAATGGATCCCATTTTTACAGTCTTTGGTATGACCCCACAACCTTCCAGTCTCAGGGCGGACACTCTAACCACTAGGCTGTATCGACCTGTCAAATTTGGTGTATCATTCAAGAAACACTTGCGCACACGCACATGCACACAGTACAATACATACAAAACATTTTCATTTATATAGTGTATGCATCGTGAGATCTGTATGTTTGATTATAAAAAGGCATGCAAAATGTGTGTGCATGTGAATGTGTGCGCGTGTGCATGCGTGTTAAAATAAGGGAATTAATAGAGGCCAGGCAGAGTTGATCATTAAGAATTAATGAGCTGACAAGTATTGAAGGTGGATGAACATTTAGGTCTTGGTTTGACATGGGTCAGCTAGACACTGACAAGATACAACAGCGCTTTGAAAAATATGCACTCTCAGACTGTAGCGAATTGGCCATATGTATCTGTGGGCCACTACAAATGTAAGATCAAATAGTAACTTCATCCTCAAGTGCTTCTTCACGTTCTTATGCACGAGTGGGTGTATTATTTTTCTAGTCACGGTTACGTGTAAGAATCCATGGCCGACTACAGCTGTGTTTGAATGACTGGGTAGGTTTTAGCATGACCTGGTAAACAGCCCCCTGCAACTAAATCTGCGCATGCATGTTCCCACATCATATAAAATAATTCTGTACTAAAAAATATTTGCATTTGCCATGTGCCTAAGACCCCAAATAGCAAGCACTGACAAGACTTTGACAAATTTGGTCTTGGTGAACTTTATTTACTGAGATTACGATATTTCACTATGGTCCTGAATAGCAGGCCTTGAGATGCATGTTTATGCAGTCAAACGGATCACCTGTACGTTACCAAGAAGTGCAAAAGGGGAGGAGACTAATGTATTTAAAGGATAGTTTTGTGCTTCAGCTAACGCTGACATTTTTTTTCAACATGGATTTCTTTGGGGGGAATCGCAAAGTGGTGGAATTGAATGTATCAGTGGAAGACAAAGAAACCTACAACTGAGCTACAAAAAACAAATGTATCGCTTGATGAGCTGAAATGACCCAGCCGCAAGTAAACGTGAAAACAGTGACAAAAATGTTTTGTTTCTTCATGCAGGAGGGTCAAAATCAGAGTTATTCGAGGTAACATTGACACATATACAAACAACTCTTTTCAACCCTAACCCTAACCCTTTAACAAACTAGCTAATCGCGTTTAAATATTTATTTTTGTGAATGAAACCTCTACCAATGAGTTTCTCATTCACGTTGTGACAAATGACAAACAAATGAAAGCCATTTCCTCAGAAAGAAAGTTTCCTCAGCTTTAGGATGGCTGGCGCATAATATTTTGTAAGACATTGCAATAACCGACTTGGATTTTATTCTACCCTGGGCTACAAAGCAGAGCCATTTTAAACTCCAAACATTGTGGTTTTAAGTGAATGTAAGGCCTTTTCATTGTGCTGATGCCTCTTTCCTTATTGCATGCCAGTGGAAATGAAATTTTTTTTTCACAGTAATATAGGAACAGCATTGAGCAACGGCTTTAATATGAGCTAATTCTGAACCACGTACAAAATACATTTATTATTGCTGATGTTAATTATTACAGAGGTGTGGCTTGTTTAAACATGATTCTCCCATTTTTACATCCCAATGTAAATTGCCTTTAGGATAGATGATGGGAATCAGGATTTTGACCCTTCAAATTTGTAGTGCTGAAATAGTCCCACTATTTATTGAATTCCATAAATAACCAAAATAATGGACACGTCTGTTCACAGTCTGTCTGCATGTGTCTCACCATGTCCTGCAGCACTCCTAACACACAAACCTAATTAATAACAGAAGCATTCATGGACACTCCTGCTGTTACCCATTAACCTAACATAATTGATTGTAGTCAAAACTTTTGGGGAGGACTATTGTTTCTCATTCTCAGGTTCATTCCACAGGTAAACAAAATTTCTGAAAGTGATTGGACAACCTAAAGCTGCTGGAAATATATCTCCTTTCAGTCTTTTGAATAGTGAGGGAATGAGTAAGGAAGTTTCAAAAACATTTGATGCATACACGTCTTTTGGTATGGTCTGGGAAATTTAAACCCACCAAAATTTAATTTGGTCGATTGCGGTCATAACAATTGTAGTACAATAAATAAAATGCAATATAACAGACTCCCTTTAAAAACTACAACGTAATTATGAACTACACGTGACAATGAGCATAGTAGAGAAGTGCCTAAATTATCAAGGTATTACAATACAAAGAACCCAATTTTTTCCTATGTTCCCAAAACATGTAAAATCCCCAGAAAACAAAATACAGAGGACTAAAAGCAAGTTCAAGCCATATCAGGACTTGACAGCATAAAAACAGAAACACACAGTACTTTGCTGTTAAGTTCTGTCAAAAATGCTGCCTTAAAACTCCATGCAAGATTAATGCTGAAAGACTGAGTAAAAGTGCAGATCCTATGCTAAATCTTTGATTCAAGAATCTAAAGGCTCAAAAGAGCAAGGAATTATATTAATATTTATTAAAAATGTGTTCATGCATTTACTTGTGCAGATGATTTAAGGCCACGCTTCAAGACGGCTTGGCTAATACAGTACATACATAATATCCATACCCAATATGGCAGACACACTGACTTTTTGCACAGAAAAGGCATCTGGCTCAAGGAGGTGTCTATGTTCACATTCAGATACATTGTAAAGCAAGTGCTAGATGCTGAAGCTCACGCCACAGTACAAATGCTAAATTTATGATGCATTCAGGAGCAAATTGCACTTTTGTTTTTACCTGCCTAATCAAGTATTAGTAGTGTCTTAGTAATTAAGCTTCAATCCTGTCCTTTCCCACAAAGTTACTATTACTTCTGTTGCATTCAAAACAAAACTAAAAGTCTAAAGGTGTTAGTGGTTCTCGTATTTTCTTTGCTGTGGAAGACGGGTTCAAATGGATATTACACATCACGCCCAAACAAAAACACCCACAGAATTACTTGGAAAAAGCCTAGGTCTTTGACCCATCAACATCAACATTTTTGTCACACAGGACTGTACACCTAAGATAAATTTCCATGTCAGGCTTTCTAAAATTGTCCATTCATCAAACAAAAGCACAGTGTTGAATTCGTTAGCACTGATGGCTCGCTGAAAGAGTCTCAACGCTAGTGTTTATCAAAGCAAAAACACGTATTACGATACAATAATATATACATATATTTAAAATAGTTTCTTTGAAGAGATCCTTGTCTCCCCGCCAGCAATTCCACCAACTTTACCCCCACAGTGACGAGTGTGGCCACAGGTCACACAAAGCTCAGACAGACTAAAAGAGCTATCACTTCAATAAAATCAAACCCTTAATCATCAACTAGATAATAGTTACTGATCGTCTGTGTAATAAATGATAAACCTCTGTGATTCACTGTAAGAGCAAGAGTGTTTGTATTTTAGTGGCTCATAATCCCTTCACGCAATAACTGGTTACGAGTCTCAATCGTTAGTTTATTGATCTTTTCTTATTACATTTGCTTCTTTTTGCATTATTATACACAGAGTAGCAACCTCAAATTTTGTTGCACTGTTTGACAATAAAGGTGATTCTTATTCTGTAGATGATCAAATTAATGGTAATTTTGATTCAGTAGTGACAGTCTCGACCCACTTACAGGTCAACATCCAGTCACAAGCCTAGAAATGTGGGTGGTTGTTAATTTTGATTAGATCCTCACACATAAGTTTGGAGGTCTATGAGCAGAAAGACAATCCTATAAAAGGCAGACAAGAATAAACAGAGTATGAAGAGTGACATAAAAAAAAGGATGAAAATGAGTCCGACTGCCCTGGGATGCTAAACACAGTTTTGTCTTCATCCACATTAGATAATAGCATCCCAAACAAAAATTACATTAGTTGTATTAAGTTCATTTTGTTTTCACTTGTCAATCACTTCACTGGTTCTTTTATCTCAAACAAGATATTTTAGGTTGCATTACAAACATCAGCGTTGGATCAAGGAGGCCATTGAGATCCGCAAGCGGGGCCCGAGGACCATCAACAGGGACGAGGGAGCCTACATGCTCTCTACCACCTGGAACAGCATTCTGGAGAGGTGAACGGACAGCAGAGGGCGTGACTCACCTGTCAAATCTGACAGGTGAACCACGCCTTCATCCATCAGCTGATAAAGACGCGCCATAACCACACCAGTGACACTCTGATGAAGGCGGAAGTAGAAGCCGAAACATGTCAGGTAATGCAACCTAAAATATCTTGTTTGAGATAAAAAGAACCAGTGAAGTGAAGAATTACATTAATTCTGTCTTACGCAATTTGGTGTTGCTTATTAAGATTACCATTTACTTAGCATGATGTGGTGTAGCTGCACAACCAAAGAATGTCTAAAATAAAACCCCTCTGATACTGTCAATCAAACTGAATATTAGCTATGTCCAAAATAGGTTTTGACACAGATCTTTTCTAACTGCTTGTGCAGTTTTCTTTTGAAATGTCTTTGCGACCACTGAAAGTAGCACATTTAGCTGCACTCCCAATTAATTTGCACACAGTTGCAGGCTGAGAGGAGCGTGCTTTGCCGCCCCGGCAGCGGATGAATACGACGGAATGTTGGCTAATAACAACAAGGCACACAAACTATAAAAATTGCACCCTTTTCGAAAGATGCCCCATTACAGTTGAGGGAAGCAACCCCATTGCCCATAGATGGTGCGATAAAGAGCCCAGCATTTATCCGATGACTGTTTTGCGCAGTGGAACAATTCCTCCTATGCTTCTCTGTCAAAGAATTAGATGCTCAGCGTTCGATTGGGTAAAAGTGCTGTGGCACTGGGAGTTGAATGAGATGGAAGTTGTATCCGTCATATGTGATAAGTAGCTGATTCTGAAGAAAACATGATGTTATGGACATTTTCACAGAAGGTGAACTTCATAGAGAAATTGCCACAGAGTAACACGATTGCAAAAGATCTGTTTACCACATTTTCTCCCATTTTGCCTATACAACTTTCTCACCATCAACAAAAACTCAGGTTGTCTCAGGTTTTATAAATGTCATTGCACGTGCTAAATTAATGTCTTGGGATCCTAACCTTCCTCCAGGTATTTGGTTAGGGTTGCTGTTGTACTACGTAATTTGGCATCTGCTCCTCATACCACTGTAGCAGACAATTTAAACACTCCTCACCCACCTCATTTTTTTAAAAACATATTCCTATCGTCTGCAGTATATTTTTATATACAGACTTCCCTCAGCCCCATTTCACAATGGGACTGGGATTTAGAGCACAGAATTTCCCATATTTGTCAGTTACAAATGCGTGCAGACACACACACACACACGCACACACACACACACACACACACACACACACACACACACACACACACACACACACACACAATAGCAGCATCCCACTGGCCTTCCTCGTGCTTGTCATTAATAAAGAAATTGCTGCACACCTGCTCACTGACAGCACCCAGCAGAGAAAGAAAATGGAAGTGAGATATTTGTGTGTGTCTGTGTGTGTATGTCAGATCTCTCTCTCTCTCTCTCTCTCTCTCTCTCTCTCTCTCTCTCTCTCTCTCTCTCTCTCTCTCTCTCTCTCTCTCTCTATACACACACACACACATATATATATATATATATATATATATATATATATATATATATATATATATATACATACACACACACACACACACACACACACACACACACACACACACACACACACACACACACACACACACACACATTCAAACACACGCACACATACACACATCAATTAGTTCCTGTATAGACAGCTGATAGACAGGTTGCCATCCATACTTGCCATTTCTGGCTTGCAAAATTTGCTAAAAAGTATTTTTTTTTAGATTAACCAATAAACTTTGTCTTTATGATGCCATGGGTTTTAACAGTTTAATAATACTGTAAAATGCAGGTCATGAAAATAATTGAGGATTGACTCTTTGATGATGCATCTATCTTAATTATTATAAAGAAAATCATTATCAATATCGGGGATACTGGCCTCATCTTTACTCTTTATTGTACCAATATCAAAACAGTCGCTGCACTTTTACAGAATTATATTCATCCACAACTCCCAAGAAAAGTTTCCTGGATTTGCAGGCCGGCAATGATGTCAGTGCATTCCCATTGGATGAGAGTGGAGTGTCAGATTTCTGGGCAGGAGAATATGCGCAGATCAAATTTGCACAAGCTCGGACATGTACAAAAAGCTTTACATGCAAATGGGAGAACATGGCCCTGAGTGCGACTGAAAATGAAACACTTTTATTCTAGCATTTGGACACTCGTTATGATAGAATCCAAATTGGGGTGGAATGAGGTTTCTCAAGTCCCTTCTTTCAACCCTTAAAAATACATATCATCCACTTTCTCCACCTTCTGTCCCTGCTACCCTTGCTCCATCATCTCTTGAAATTGATTCTGTTCTTTAAAATTTAATTGTTTTCTCATTTGGTTTTATGGAACATGTAGAAAATATACTCTTCAGCATCCTTTCAAGGTAATGTTCTTTCTGAAAAAATTGTAGCACATGACGCACGTCGTATTAATGAGAGAGAGTGTGTGTGTGTGTGTGTGTTTGTGCCAAAGCAAAGTGATGTGTTTTCATGATTAGGGTATATAGAGAATAAGAAAAGAAGTTAATGGTTCAAACAACACTCAATGGCAAGCTGAAATTAATTGACTTGCTCCAAATTAAAAAATAAATAAGCTTGTTTCAGCCTTTCAGGTGTATTTATGCACTAATGCATAGTGAAGTACAATAATTGTTTGTTACTGTTTGTTTTTTGGGAAATGAGTAAAAGCACTGTACAATTTGTGACTGTAATTTTCCACTCGAAATAAAATGTATTTGCATTGAAATGGCAAATGGCAGCCGAGACAGGGTCCATTGTGGGTGTTTTTGTTTCTGCTGGCCCTTCTGAAGTCTGGGTTTGCAGTTGGGAGAAAACTAAGACACCCAATCAGCAAGCCCCTTTCTTATTTGGTCACTACCTGTCTGCGATTCACCCTTCACCCACCCCCACAATGCACGAAAGAACTGTCATATTGCTTCAAGTGCAATACCCTATCCAGATAGCAACACATTGTCAGCAGATGGGAAATTTAACTAAGGCACTCAGGTGATTTATCTATGTTTGCACAGATCCAATCATTGCGTTCTCATTGCTCCATTAATAGCACTCCCACTGTCACAAGCTCTTCGTTTTGTGAAGCGCTACACAAATTATCATTGGTACTTAATGATGCGCCTGTAATTGACACCGCAAATGTTTAATAATTTATGCTCTCATTACAAGGCACGTTTTGTTTGTTCACAAATGCACGTCTTTGATGCAATTAACGTGACAAGTGATCAAATTTTAAAGCGCTTACTCTATATACTGTTTTCTTGAGCTGTTTTGTTTTGAGGGGCTTTGAATCTATTACAGGTTCATAAACTCATTAAATATATCACATACCTGAGGAATTCGATTTTTGTTATATTACGTGTATATATTTCAGTCAAGAAGTTAGACTTTTTATGCCAAGGTCAGAGTCACGTACACAAGATCATGTACTGATCAAACTAAATAAGTTGTCCATGTTGCTTGTCTCGTAGGAGGTTGGAACATGACTTTGCAAGTCTTTAAACACGTCTGTGGCCAAGCACAACTTGTAGCGTGTTTAAGTGGGAAATGTGAGGCATACATGGACATTCCAAAGTATAACCTGGAGTTTTGAAAATAGCTAATTGCTCATTAATTCCCATTGAAAGTTTGCATCATGGCAAATTCACTGATAAACATTCATGTGAAACTACAAAAATGTGGCATTATATGAAACCTAGGTGGTAGACCCACTTGTTTTAACCTCTGGTAAATGATTTCAGCGTACCTATTAAATATTGCACTGGGCTATATATCATAGCCAACATGAAGTGCATATCAAGTAGGATCACTTAGATCTTGGAGCAGTTAAAGTCATGGAGTAGTTTGTAACTACTTTGTTTTTTACGAGAAGTGGTTGTATTTTCAGAAGACGAGGTTGTATTTCAGCAAAGAACACATCTTATGGCCAAGAGTTCCCAAGCTCTTTTCTCAGCTAGAATCACATACATCAAATAGCCCCTTGAAGAGAAATTGAACACTGAGAAACATTCAGATGAAACGTGTTGAATATCATATGACAGTGTGCAAAGAGTAATACAAAATGGCTTCATGGGCACACTAGACACCCAATTAGTCCTCATAATAAAACTGAGGGGCACCTCTGAATTATTTTAGACAGGACAAACTGGATTCATAGGTCTTAGTATTCCAGTACATCTAACTGGGAGTCCCACTGTCACGGAGTCTAAATTTATATAAATTAATGGGAGACCAGATTAGCATCGTTTTGACCCTCTAGTAGTTTCCGTATCAATTATAATAATTCGGGGTGTAACATATCTGAAATGTATAGTTAAAATACCCAAAGGTGTTTCAATTTAGACTTTTATAAAGAAAATACCAAAAAAGTCAAACTATGATTGTTTTTCACAAAACTGAACTACATTTTTGATTACATTACTTTTTATTATTAATCTAATTTCAGGGGTAGAAATAAGTAATTTCTTTAGCAAAGGATGTAGTAGCTTTAAGGAGATTTGGCCAGCATCCAGAGGAGATGTTTAAGTCAAAACGAATAATAATTTTGATCAAAATATGACATTAGCCACATTTTTTAAAAGGAACATGGACATGTTTGCTCAGTGGTTTATTCTTAGTAACAGTATGAACTGAAATTTGAAAAATAATTTTCAGTTTAAAATGTAGAAGATAAGGAGGAAAAATAAGAAGCTTGAGTTGGTCATTATCTGTGGTCTTTGTGTTTACTGTTTACTCATGTCGACTGAGAAAGAGAAGCGAAACTGTGCATTTATTGATGTGAAGAAGCTTGGTCCAGGTACTTTTCTAACGTCTCTTGTCTTTCGGGTCCTGTAGTACGGTTTTCTCTCGTGGGCTTTTAAGCTCCTTGCGAAAAATTACGGTAGGCAGTGGATTTTGGTTTTAAACGCCACACCACTAAGCTCTCTTTGGGCTTTCACAGGTTTTTGGGCCAGTGGACTCCTCCAACGGCATCTTCCCACTGTTTTCTTAACTTCGTGACGAAAAGCTTTGGAGGCTTTACCTTCATTTCTTTACTCCCCTTTGATTGAAAATGACAACCAAAAGACATGCAGTGTCTAGGTTTGCTCCTTTTGCTGATGCTAGAAGTTGTTTTGCTGTGCTTGGCAGTGGGCAGCAATGTGGGATGCAACCAAAATGTTATCATCCAAGAATGCATTGAGCAGGCGGAAGTGTCCCGGCATATAAATTAAAGTTTCTACAAAATGTATTAAAATGCAAAATTATTTTCAAAAATGTTAAATCTTATCTTATAAATACATCAAAAAGAGCAAACATCATCACAATCAGGGTTCCTTTCATGAGGCTGACAATATACAAAATTAGGCTTGATACATCTTTTATGCTAATGAGTGTGCCTCTATTTTCATCACTTTTTTTCTGGAACTCATTTATGGAACCAGAATGTGTGGCAGGAATATAATATTTTCAATTGACCGAAAATGGACACAGACATCCCCCTAAGAGTTTGTAGACCATTTTTGCTGAGGCTAAATAAACTTCAACAAGTCTATCAAAAAGTCATAAACATCCAATTTCACTCCAGGTCTGTAGGAGACAACAGCAAGCTCTGTTTACCCGCTGAAACTGATGTGTCCCTGCCCAAGGGTGAAGAAATAACTTCCTCTATTTTTATTTGTGATAAAATTAAGTGGGTTCTTCCTCTTTCTGTGCTTTACACCTCTAAGGTCAATTTAGAGCGGATTTCAACCCAAGACTTCAAAACTTTTATTTTAATCTAAAATTAACATATTACTGCGCTGTGTTAGTATTCATTCTATAAAAATTCATTCAAAACATGGCAATTATTCACTTGAGGGAGGTGCCATTTTTGCTCTCCGGTAGCAAGAATATGACGTAGTACATCTGTCCAGCTTATTCCAGAAATATAATGTTACGCAGAAAACCAGGTTTTGACACTTGCTTACACATGCCATGTATTCTTTAACTTGACTTCTGCTTTAAGTCAATGTCATTTTTGAAGACAAAAGTAACAATTGATTGACATTTTGCAGGGAGAAAAAAAATAATTTAAAAAAATGGGCTTCCTGATAGTTCCACTATGAAATCAAGCATGAAGCTGATACGGTGATAACATACAATAATTATTCTTCTCTCTTGGTTGTGTGGTGAATTCTCTTCGATGGTCAGCTGGTCTTCAAAACAAAATGGTGAAAAAGTGTCTGGCTCGGGGAAGGAAAACTTCAGTCACACACGGCTGATTGGGCAAAGATTTTATTCAACCGATGTCAGAGAGAAGTGTCTCGTGCCCTAGCCAAGATGTTGAGTCCCTTTGTCTACTCTCGCTCTAAAACGTATACTCTTGCGCTTCACTTTACGCGGGGGCGCGCACATGGGGCTGTTGGGTGACCTATGACTCCGCAGTCCGCCTCCCTAACTCTACACTGTGCATATCTTAGCAGTTGTTAATGGAAACCAGATGTGTCTGGTGCCAATGAGCCTACATTCCTGGACCAAGCCCCAATCAATCCCACACGAACCTGACCCGAACATGACCCGGTGACACTTAGGCTTACTAGTGAGATATACATTGCATGATACCAGAATAAAAATTCACAACAGTTGCGTAAAGACAAAAGCTTTACCAAATATTGGTAAATAAAATAAAACAAATTGACATTCACAGTTGACAAAGCAGGAGGTGGTGTAAACAAAGCAATCAGTCACTAGACTTTTTGTTGGCAGATTATTATTTTTACTCAAATACTCCTTGCTTATTTGGTATTGAAAATGTGACAAACCTGTGTTATTCTTGATTTATTGCCTTCCATTAAGGCATCTTTCTGACACCTATAGAAATCATTGCTTTTGCGTAGCCTTTATCAACTGCCAGCTGCTTTGCCAATTGATGGGCCTCTTTTTAAAGAGACAGCACAGCATCTTAAATTGTTACTTTTGAACTTTTTTACAAGGAAGATTTTTTTAGAAGAAATGAGCAGATGCACAGAGACAGCAGAGAAGCGCTACAGAGAGTGATTCTCAGAAGGACTGCGTAAGAGTTGCAGACACTGCACTTCTAATCAGATAGGAAAAGCCCCAGTCATCAAGGTTTAAGCTCAATGTATGTGTGTGGGCGTTCAGGCACAGTCAGCGCACACTCTTGAGTGTGCGAGAGTGTTTGCGTGCGAGCATATAAAGGTATGGTACGTTTATAAAAAGCACTCCACTGTATGTGTGGGAGGGCTGGCTGCAGTGTGTGTGGCTTGTGTCACTCAGCTGATGAGTTAGTGTGAGACACAAGATGTTAAATCACTGCTGACGCGCAGCAAGTGAATTTTGAATAATTTATGAAGATGTAAGATCAGATCTGCACATTGATGTGTTCGGCACTGAAATTATGGGAGAAAACCTTGAGACTCAAAAATGTTGAGCTGTTCAAAAGCTCTCCAATGCTTAAAATGGATCATATAATAGGACTAGAAGTGAATAAGTGAATAAGTACTTCCCCGGATTAATAAAGAACTGCAAACTGCTGCAATTGTGTGTTTGTGTTTGTGTGTGTTACTCTTAATATTTACACCATTACTCACAATTTCAGTGATAGTTGTTTTTTTATTGGCTGTGAGAATAATGTTTGGAAAGTTAGAGTAACATTACATACAAAAAAATCATTTCAAAACGAAAAGCTCTTGCCACCTGCACAGTCGATAAGTTAATGGAAGCAAGCTGAAATCTTAATAGCATAAAAGAATGACAGCTTTTCTAAAGGTGTAGCAGGGAATATGTAGTAGCATTTTACGTCAGCACGACTAATTAAAAACTGATGGGAGATTTGACAGAGATCAACTGGACACAGTTAATAGGATCACATTTGTTCAATTAAGTAGAATGTGCCATCTTGATGAGATCTGGATGAAACAATTTTTAATCTGGAATACCAAATCAAGTTTCTTTCAAATCCGATTCAAAGGAAAGCTGCTTCTACAATCGGAAGATGATTGTCTGGTCTGTTAAACGATTTAACATGGTCATCATCATTAGAAGTGATACTATAAAATAAAATGAAAGAAACAATGGACATAAAACAAACCAGCCAGCAGTACTCAGCCACAAGGTAATTTCTCAAGTATAGCAAATTATTTAGGAGGCAGACACCGACAGGGAACTGTGGCCTGGATTTCAAAATATAATGTTAATTTACCATGAGCATATTGTGCTACACAGTGAAGTTTCAATAATAATCCTTTCAGTAAACACATCAGCACTCCTTATCCAGACTCCCTTTGGAAAAGCTCGTGGTTTTACAGCAGCAGAGTCCAAACGGTTGCCAGTTCAGAAGATGATGCACAGGCCTGCAGCTATATTTCAAACGAGTCTGCACAGATGGTTTTTCATCATTGTTGTTTTTGGTATTAGCAATGCTCACATACATTCTGTGTTTGGTATACATTTCAAAAGCAGAGTGACTGCAGCAGAGGTGAACGATGGAAAATTCAATGTGGCACAACCCGAGGGATGAGCTCCCTCGGATACTCACACGCAGTACATCTGCGCACAAACAAAAATGACACAATGCCATATGGGATGTCGGACCTAACTTAAACATCTATCTTTAGTGACATCTCTTCCCGTGTGTGCATGTGTACATGTCAGAAGCAGATTGAAATGGTGCAATGAACACAATTGGAGTATTTGGGTTTGGGCAGTTTTAGGAGCAAAATTCAAGAAGTTTTGTTTTTGGGCCCTTACTTTTGCATCGGCTCATTTATCAGGCAGATGGCAGGACATCTGGGAACAAACACAATCATTTCAGGTGGTGGGACGTGGACATGGAATGGTGGATTTTTCAGGAATTAAATTGAGAGATAAATTTGCAATTTAGTGATCGTTCCTTAAATCGTTACCTTTAACAAGACAACGCATGCTTGACCCTTTGATGAAATGTTTGCATGTGAGTTCATCCTATCCTATTGGATGATCACATAGAGACAGACAACTCTTCATCGTTCTCAAATTCATACCTACTAGCAATTGTGAAGTCCATATTTGATTTCAATAGCAATATGCATTTAGATTGTGAAGTCAAAATAATAAAGCACAGATTTGAACTACTATATACAGTCCCATTCTGAAGGTTCTCAAGCACCTTAGCTTTTTGCTATATGCCAAAAAAAGCAAATTTCCTCATTGTCGGACTAATAAAGGTTATAGTATATTATTTTGCCTCATTTTATCCGGAAAAGTTTATTTCCAAGGATGTATTCTGTAGTTAATAGTATTAGGTAGTCAGTCTTCGATGATATTATAAACTAGTATACTTTGGTATAATATAAACGTGTTTGGCTTTAACAGGAAGCAACGTTTTCTTTTATGTTCTAAATTGAATATATCCCAAGACATTTTAGGATGCGACCCATAAATATTTGACAAACTGATTAGCCACTTGAAGTTAAAGTGTTTACAGTTTATTTATTTATTTTATTTTACAAAGAGGCCTAGAGCACAATTTAGATGAAATGAGCTGTTAATCCCCAAGTTGCCTAGTTAGATCAGGGATAAAATCAAGACATTCTCATCTCCAGAAAACGCTTGCAAAATATCAATAAATCATCTCATGGTTCAGCAATGGCACAGCAAGATCTAATCGGACAGCAGCGATTACACACACTCTCTTCCCACAGCTGCAAAATCATACAAAGATGATAAAATGTTATGGAATGGAGGAGAGGAGCGGTGGCGGGATGTAGGGCAATGGGGGTGGTCAAAGTAGAAAAGGGAACGGATGAGGATTGAAAAATTAGAGTTGGAATGGCGGGAAGAGGCAAGATAAGATAAGTGGAGGTTTCAACAGGAAAGAAATTTGTGAAAACATCCATCTTCTGAACCGCTAATGCTCACTAGGGTCGCAAGCATGTTGGAACACAAGTGGATAAAAGGAGGAAGAGAACCTAACCTTGTTGTTAAAGTGCTCTATAAATATATTTGAGTTGAGCTGTATTGACAGAGCAGGGAGAAAAAACAAAAGCCAGAAAGTGAAGCGAAGAAAGTGAAAAACAAAGCCAGAAAGGGAAGATTAAGGAGAAAATATTGGGCATGAGGAACATGAAGAAAGACAGAAAATTGCCGGATACTGAAAAGCTAATGCAAGAATGGTCATGCAAAATGTCACCTCCTACACAGTCTCCATCTGAGTGGTTATTAAAGTGGATTATAGTAAAAGCAAATGCATCGCTCACACACACTTTCATGGCAATGTTATGATTGATTGTAGAATCTAATGAACTCCAATACAAGCGCTGTAGCAAACCGTTTGTATTTTACAAAAGTAATAAATTTCAATGCTGATTGACACAGTATTACTCTATTAATGCCAGAGTAGTTTGTAATAGCGTAGCTAAATGTAAGTAATTAAACTTTGTTAAAGTTTGATCCAGTGAAATACTCCATTATTGCAAAGTACACCCTTAAAAAAACAATATGTACAAATAAAATTGCTCACTTACACACAATTATATACAGTATATCCTGTGTCAATCAAAAAACATCATCTTTTTGCCATGGCATCATTCTGTATTGATTTTCATTCGCATGCCAAGTGGTCGGCAGTTGTGAACATGAGTACCATAAATGTATTCACAGTGCATTTGTTTATGTCTGTGCGAATTTCACACAAACATAAACAAATGCAGTATGCATGCACTCAAATATGCACATGTGAGCAAATACAGATTACACGCAGTCCCTTCTCTGTGAATATGCAATATGCATGAGAGCTACGTAGCCTTTTAAACGAAGAGGGTGCATGTGGTGAGTGTGCCCAACACACAAACCTGAACTGTGGGTCTTCAGTGACATCATACATTTTAATAAACCTGTATGATGATCTTATAAGCCTGACTTCCTACCCCTCAAACTGACAATCGGTCAAAAAGTGAGTTCTGTTACTCCTGAGATGGACTCAACCGAGTCCCATAATCACGTATTTACACTAAGTTCACTCGGGTTCACACACACACAAACACAGCGGATATCCAAGCGTGGGTTAGATTATTTGAAAAGACCTATGTGCCCATGAATGAGTGGGTGCCGTCTTTGTTTTCGTGCAGAAGGGTTGTCACACCTGGGAAAACCTTCCTTTTTTTTTTTCTGCGTAAGTGAAGCAGCGCTCCATCCGTGTGGATGGACACAGTATCTTGTTGATCTCAGGGAACAGCTTTGCATGCCAGATAAGGCTTGTTCAACACCTGCCTGTTCAACCCTCTCACACACACTTGTGTTTCTCATAACAAATAAAATATATGGTCAGAAAATATAAAACCAGTCAAAGTCTAGATATTATTCATACAGCTAACTTTTCCTTCTGTTGGAGGCGAATGGGTGACCACGGATGCAGGGGTTGGCAAAAAAAATGGCTCCTAAAATGTCTGCTCTTAACTTGTGCATTGAACACATGAAAGATACTAGTCTATGTATTCACTGGTAAATCCGTGGCTTCTCCTAAAATGTCTGTGATTTATTCACAGAAGGGTTTATGGTGGAGCAAGATTGGCGCCTTGTAGCTTGTAAATAAATCAATCAATATATTTATTTTGAGATTAAATATAAAAATAAGGAAATATACAGAAATGAATACATATTGAAATTATTACATGTACTTTGTTGGAATAAATATGGATATTGAAAGGAATAATGAAAATAAAGCCTTCATGACATAAGTAATTATTTGATTACATATTTATCTTTTTAACTTTGGATATCTTGGTCTCTTGGTCATCTGTCAACTGTAAATTAAAGTTATAAGTTATAAGGGATAAGTTATTGGAAATATGCTAATGTAGCGTGCATGTGTACAAAATGAATGCTGAAACTTTGAAGCCTTCGACGAACTAAGAAATGTGAGCAGTTCAATGGCTTATTAGTTTTTGCTTTACAGCATGTACCTGCACAACGTGTCCTGTGCTTGTAATATTTCCCTTAATATATGCTAGTTGGATTCTACGAGGTTTCACAGTACTACAACTGATTAATCAATTGTATCCAAGAAAATGGTTACATGATCAAAAATCTGTGCTTAATTTGACTGATAAAGGCAATATTGAATAAAAGGTAAACAATACCTTTAAATCTTTGTCTGTCTTTGTCAATCACCAGGAGGATTTTTTTTTCATAATACAGAAATGTTCAAGTGACAGGGTTAATGAAAATGAGATAGTTATCACAAATGATTTAAATTAAAATACTCCGAGTTCTTTCCCACTACTTTAAATTGAAATTGGCACAGGGAGAAGCTGAGACACATCGTCAAATCAATCATCTGCTCTTACTTCGTTCTCTAGTTCTGTGGCTTGGATTGTTTCTGCACTGACATTATTGTCATCATTAATATGAGCCTTATCTGTGTTTGTTCGTGTGCTGGTGTAAGAGAACATGTGCTTTCCCGAGCAGTCAGCTCGTGTCGCTGCAGGAAACCGACTTACAGTGGCCAATTAGCGGGCACACGCTTCTGAAAGCCTTCACAGTCACAGACACACAAACAATAACAGCCCAGCCCCTGACCATCAAGACTATATTCAGCACTGTACCTAAACAGCAAAAACAATTTTGAATTTCCCTTACTGGTCTATACTGTATGCCACACCATTTGCAATTTTTCTGTCTTGGTATTCTTCTACTTCTAATTATTACAGTATATTGCTCCCTCCTATTGGTTGTCAGTTTCAATTTAAGTGTCACTTTGTTTTCATTTAAAATGCATATAATTATCCAGTAACTTCTGCACATGAAAATCAAGTCTCAAAACGTTTGGATAATGTATCATATGTATGGTAATTTCCGGATTATAAGGCACTACTAAGATTCAAACCCTGCGGTTTATAGTCCAGTGCGGTACTTGCCAGTTATCATCCCTACAGTCACCTACACCTGCGAGACGTGGATGAAGACATCAAGCATCACCAACAAGCTGGATGTCTTCCACTGACGGTGCCTCAGATACATCTTGAGGATCTCATAGAGAGACCACATGACCAATGAAGAGATGATGAGAAGAGCAGGGGTGGCACCACGGTCCGACATAGTCTCAGACAGGAAAAACAAAATGGCTAGGCACGTACTCCGACTGCCAAGAGAAAGACCGGCGAGTGTGGCAATGGACTGGATGCCAGAAGGGGGAAAGAGAAAGAGAGGCCGGCCAAAGAAGACGTGGAGAACAATCCAAAAATGACAACTTAAAAAGCAGCTTGGATTACATATTTGTTTTGTACATTACTTTCTATATAGGGTAGCTGATAGCTGCGTGTTTAGAGGACTAACACACAAGGATGCAATATTGTGACACTCCCTTTTATAAAAAAAAAACCCAAAAAATATGACAGAGTGAAAGGTTAAATATCGGGCTCGATCAATCTAAAGTCATCAGCTCATATACAAATGCAGAAGTTTGAGACAAATCCTGAGTCCTGTGTAGTTCCGACAGTGATCTGACGATTTGTGAACACTGGCCTGTTAAAGCTTGGGGGCAAATTGAGTAGGCAGCATCAAGAGATGCTTCTTCCTCGAATGGCCAGTGATGCTAGTTTTAAAATCCAAAACATATTCACCCACATCTCACTAAGCATATCACTTTCTTGGCTGCACCTATTACAACTAACTTATCATCTCTTCTATTGCTGTCCTTTTTGCTTTATTGGTAACGCTTTTTGCGATTGTCTCTGATATAATAAAGCTGGAAGATGAAGCTACAACTAATATACACCTAAACCTCGATTTTACTGACTTTGATCTTACGTGACTTTCTGTCTAATGCGGTTTTGTAATGGACCCCAATTCTTTTGTCATAAAAACATTTTCACGTCGTATTTTAAAAGGACGATATAAGGACTGTACAATGAATTTGCATGACCAATTTAAAGGTTTTTAACAATAAGAAGTCGGGCTTGACTTGGGATGTTGAGATAGTGTTGTGAAATAGACGATTTGTGTCAAATTGGGGTGAAAAGCGGCTTACAGTAGGAGTGAATGCAGACAGAAAGCAAGCATGGTCACCCTTCACTCAACCCATGGATTAAATGCCACAGAGACACCGACACTGGCTGACCTGGAGGCTTAAAGCCTCAAAACACATAGAGAATGAAAGTTTGGCTGTAATATTACAATCACAATTTTCAGGAGCTTGTGGGGATTGAATAGTCGCCAAGATTAACTATATAATATACTTTTTAGGGTGAGGTTGGGGCGTAGCCGTTTACAAGCTTTATACTTCTTCCTACTCCTTTTGAGCATTTTTTATACCACTAGTTTTCAATTGTATATCCTAAGCATTGTGAAACTTTTCTTTTCAAAATTGCATACGCATGTGGTTTCTTTGTTTTTCTTTAATGGTTACACCGTCCTGCTCCTTCTACATGAATTCAATGACCACTTTCAATATTACATTTCCCAAAAACGTTCAAATATACATGTGATTTTCCTACCTAATGGCAAAATATTACAAGGCTTTAAACATGATTTGTTTAGATGAGCGAGAAAAGGAGAGCGAGGCAGAGGCAACAGGAGAAAAGGGAGAACAATCTATTTTTAAATTAGTTTAGTTTAATCCATATTGGCATTGTTTGAACAGTGTAGGCAATCTACAGGGAATTACACATTATGCTGGTGATGTTTATCTTTTGAAATAACCCTTGACCATGTATAATTTGTTTTTTTTCTTTTTTTTAATTGATTTCAATCAATTGGGATATTATATTGATAAAAAAATGCTAGCCAGATAGAGAGGTGATAGCCTTTAATATTGCATTGTATCTGTTCATTTAGTTACAGGTTTACATTTTAATTATATTACCACCATGTAATATTACCATGACAAAATCCAATACAGCACAATACTTTACCAGAGAATCTCAACTAATTCGGAAAAATGTGACTGAGTTTTATCAGGTGGGGAAATCTGCCCTCAATCAAATATCTGGTGATCAGATCAGGATTCTCAACTTTGCAGGCATCATTTCCAGGTTCATTTGCGGCCCACCAGATGCTATTTTGTGGCCGAAGTTCCATCCATCCATCCATCCATCCATCCATCCATCCATCCATCCATCCATCCATCCACCCAACTTAATGATTTGTAGACCACCAAATATGGAAAACAAAGGTTTGCAGCAGCC
Organism: Syngnathus typhle; assembly: GCF_033458585.1. Lineage (NCBI taxonomy): Eukaryota > Metazoa > Chordata > Actinopteri > Syngnathiformes > Syngnathidae > Syngnathus > Syngnathus typhle. Next base: position 8,995,019 of record NC_083738.1, on the reverse strand, counting down.
ATTTAAGTCTATGGAGGGGAGAGTCAATCCAGGCCAAACTAAATGGTATGTACAGAAATAAACCCTTTTTACGGGAAAGTCTCCAGAGAAATGTTAGTGTAGCGTTGCAAATGTTTTGCCTTAGGGTCAACAAAAGCGCAAGTGTGTAGTTGCAATTTAGTGGTGTGCTGACTGTTTCTGGTGTCCACACAGTTTTATTTCTGTACTTTGAATGAGCTTTTTGTTTTTAAATGCTTTTAAATGTTGTACTTTTTGTCACATAAAGCACATTGTGTACGAAATACACTTCATAAATAAAGCTGCATTGACTTGCCTCAGGTCTTTTGGATCAAGCTCCACACCCTCCCCCTAAGGGAGAATTTGGACACCCAGCGACCAAGTTTTTCAGCCGATTTGTATTTGTGCTCTTGGTCACCACACACAGCTTGTGATATGAGGAAAGGAACAAAGATCGAGCAGTAAAACAAGAGCTAATGACTCAGCGTCCACCATGAAATAGTATAAAGTACTCAGAGTCTGCTTTACTACAGATGCTGCAATCATCCAGTGGTCGATGTTTTGATTCATTCTTTCATCAGTTCCTCTACAGGCTAAAATCACAACCCCAACCCAAAGAGAGCACTCCACATTTTTTAAACTGAAGACTATGGCTTTAGATTGGAGGTGCGATTCTCAAGCCATCTAGGCCTGGGCAATTATGTGATTGTGATTACCGATTGGGATCAATTTCATATATATATATATATATATATATATAATTGACAAATTGTGATCAGTCCCTCCCGTGAGCTTGTGGACCATCACAGCTGGATGACCCCTTTAAGTATAAATTCAGCAACTATGAGACCTCTGGTGATTAACTTTTCTTTTCTTACTTTTATCATTTTATTCTGCAACACAGTTAATATTCTTAAATACGGCAAATTCAACGACAACATTTAAACGACAACAAAAACTAGAGCACGCGTCACAGAAATGAATCATAAAATGTGCATGCGGTTAGAGGACAGGTGTGAAATGCCACAGTGTTTGTCTGCAACAGGGAGATAACATTGGGACCTATGACATTGTAATGAAGTGGACAGGTGGATATCCTGAAATGAACCATATTGTAGCTCATTACTGGGCCTTGCTGTTCAACATATCCACACTCACCAACACACACCAACACACGCACACAAACAGGCAAAAAAACTGTAAGGAGACCTGGTGTTGGCATCTATCCATCATTTTCTTTGCGAGTGTTTGCGTGTGTGCGTGTGAGAATGATAGATAGGTATGAGTGCAAAGGTCAAAGTCTCATTGTCCAGACGCCATGAAACACCTGCTCACTAGTTTAATGCATATGGCTTCATGGTCTGAGGTTGCTGCCATTGTATAAAGTCAGCCTAGGAGGTAAATATTAACTCAAAGGAAATTATAAGAAAGAAATAACCTAAAGCAATTTGCCGGTAAAATCAATTAACTAAAGCTGGTATCTCAATGAGCAACAAATGCTTCTGAATGCATGTGAACGTAGTGAATGTCTGGTTTTGGTCTTTGGGGTAAAAACTGCACAATGTCTCGTGCTTTACCGTCACCTTAGTAGTATACTTCCCCCCTGTTTTTAATCTGAATGAATGAGACTCAGAAGGTCAAGCATGTGAAATACTCCAGAGTCTCTTTGAGAAGATTTCTCTCTTTGGGTTGCACCACAGAAGACCCCAGCATGTTGAGTGGTTTGTGGTTAGTGCTGTCACTGTGACTTCAAGTCTCTTGCTTTGACAGCCAAGCCAAGAGAGTCCCATTGGGATGTTTTTTCTCCACCTGTTGGAATATTAGTGTTTGTGTATTCTGTTCGAGTACACAAACACAGTTAAGTAAAAATGAAGGCTTGTAATGCCATGTTTCATCACGAGGGACCTGAGATCTACTTCCAATATTGCATAAATTTGAATAGTCAAAAAGATTGCTCTGTAAGACTACAGCCATTTTGTTACTTGCAGTGAGAGTTTTTGCTTGCTTTAAAAAAAGGGAGTAACATTTACACGTAAAACAAAGGGTGACTTGGTGAAATTGGTTTTGCATTTCTGGATAACCGTGCTAACTGTAGGAATCCATGACTGTATGTGCCTTGCACAAGGCAATGATTGAGATGTAAACTGGCAAGTCTTCAGCTCATAGCGATGCCCATACTTCATTGAGGGTTTCTCACCTGTCCCTACATTTTTTGCTGTGACTGCTGCTGCCTTATATACGTGTGTTACATCGCCCCAAAACACGCCATGATGATTCACTTGTGCAGTTGCTGTGGATGTTAACAACAGGTACACTGTATAACATCGATTTCTCACTACCTTAATGAAAGTGTTTGGCAGCCACGCTCGAGTGCCAACGTGATACTCCCCGTCAACACTGTTAATGAAATAAAATGGAGAGCTCCTTAACAAGCCAAAGGGGTGTCAGTGGAGTCACTTATCGTATGGCAAACACTCGCAGCTTCCAAACTTCTGTCATAGCTGTCGGGGCAATCGAATTAGCATGACTGAAGCACTTAACATTAACATCAGTATGGGCGATCACCCTTACACTAACTGCAGTACTCGACATTTATGGAAGTGGTAATGGTCATCCTGTAACCATTATCACTCACACTCAGTCTTGGCTGCAGGTGCACACCTTGCAACTTCCCCTCCACCGTCATGACGCTCCCTCCACCCTTCCATCTAATTTGATTTTATACCTGTCCGCATGCTTCATCCGTCCATTTTAATAATGTCATTAGATTCAGCATAGCTCTGCCATAACACCTAAATTATACAAACTGTCGCGCACACACACACTTAGCTGTGGATTTCACATCAGCAGGCTTATTACAAGCAACTTTTGAACCCAAGCAAACATACTTTTATGGCTAGATGCCAACAGGCACTCTTCTTCCAGTTAATAACGTGTCACTATTGCTGACATAGCACTATGTACTTTAACAATACTGTTTTGTGTGCTTTTCCTTGTGTGTGTTTGTGCTTTTGCTTTTTGCGTGTGTGTGTGTGTGTGTGTGTGTGTGTGTGCGTGCGTATTGGTGCCAGATTTATGGAAGAGCTCAAACTATAACACGCAATAGCATGGTCATAATGAACACATTTGAATGTTTTTCATTTTAATCAAAGAGAGTTACTGTGTTAATGTTCAAGCGCTAGCGCAAATGCTTCAGTCGTTTATTCAGCCTTCGGCCTCGACCCGTTTGCTATTCACGTATTTCAAATAATCCCCATTGGAAAACATCCGTGTGTAAAGTGACCCAGATATTTGCAGTTTAATCATAGAAGCGGAGGTTAGCACAGGTTGCTTTGAGCGTTTTACAATAACAATTTGAAAATGATTGAGGTAATCAATGAACAGTTTTGTGAACTTCAAGTTCAAAACCATATTATTTTAATTTGTATTACTATTTTTTTGTCTAATAATGTTTTGCTCAAATCGAAGCTTTCTACAGGTAGATAGAAGTTCAGTGTTGACTCATACAATCTAATTGAAGTTTAGCATTTCACAAATGAAAAAAAATCTGACACATGAATAGAATCCGGAAATAATTATAAATACATCTATTTAATAACTAATGTAAGATTTCCTTCTAAGCAGACGTGCAAGCATGCTAGATTTGTGTGTATTTCAGGAAGAATGAAACTAGTGTGCCATCGTTGCCAAGATTGATGCTAAATCAGAGTAGGGATGAAAATGTGTCACTGTGAGTCATAACAGGCAGACACAATTTACTGTCATTCACCTACCTGACCTCCTCATCATGACTTTTTTACCTCCTGACACAATGCTTGCAATATTTTACAAATGGACTGAGCCGTGTCAGAGTATGAGACACTACGGTCATTTACAAAGAAAATGATGCATATTACTGGATCACACATAATATGGATGAAAATGTAGTGTTTATTATTGTGCTTCTAATTTGCATGGATATTAAAACACAGCATATCATTAATGTTGATACAATGAGTCAAGTAAACCCCAAACAACTAAGGCTTCACATTACCATTTGCTAGAGCTTTGCCTGATTAAAGTTGTCGGGGATATGCCTGTTTAGTCAGAATTTGGCCGACTATATTCTTTTTATTATTAGGATTATTTATATTATTATTATTATTATTACCATTATAATAAATAAATAAAATAATAAATACACAAAATAAAAGATAAATAAACAAACAAACATAAACACACAAATGAATGAATAAATAGATAAAAAAAATAATAATAATAAATAAATAATAAAGTGATGGACAATTTAGTCTCTTCACGTGCATGTTGTTGGAATGTGGATAGAAGCCAGGGAAAAACACCTGCAAGCAACAACATCTAAAGTCCATACAAAAAGACAGCAGCTGAGAAATTCTTAATGGGTTTTCGCCACACAAGTCAGGGACTGGTCATCAAGCCATTAACAGAGGTTGGTGGTAATTTATTCCGTAATATTTACTTAAAGCCGGGTTTGCATGGCAACATTTTAAAATTGTCAGCTAATCTCCAAACTATGAAAGAGAGAGAAAAAAAAAAAATCAGTTGTTGCTGACCACTAGTTGCGTAGGCTATGTGTGTGAAGTGACAATTTACAATGTTGTTTGAAGCATCACCCAACATCAATACTCACTTTTCAAATCCATTTGCTTTATATCATGAGCATTTCTGTTTTATTATTAACTTATTTGTACATGTTCTTGTCACAGCACAAAGTTAGGCACATATATATAAATTGACTCCAAAGTAAATGTAATAACCAAAAATGGGCTGACATCAGTACATGCTCATCTCCACTTTTATTATGTTTTTGTTTTTTTGGGGGGGAAGAGTTCCATATTTTCCCAATACCCCTGATGTAATTGCATTATTGTATGATAAAAACAATAGAATATGAATGGTGTAAAAACGCAGTGACTGTGTGAAAACAATCACCAGAATTAGGCTTTTTTTTTCTACAGCCGTATTAACTTGAGATCTTTAAAAATATTTAAAATGGATAATATACTAGTGCTGGTTGGACGGTTGCAGCCAATCTTTAAAAAAGAAACATCATGCCATTTACAGAGTGGGGACCATAAAGACATAGAGTTAATGATAATGTGTTCTGCCTCAATAACGTATTTTCAAAGCTATTTTCTTCTTGTCCTTGAATGTCACAATCACCTTCCAGCAAATAGAAAGTGGTTTGCTGTTGCAGCTGACTGACATATTGAAGCCTAACTACCGCAGCACATTGTTTGCTTTTTAGATGCATTAGATTGAAAGAGTGTGAGTGAACTACAGTCCTTTAAGCCACATACGTACAGAGACATTTTCCCCAGATAAGTGAATACCCGTGTGGATGATCTCACTGATGGTTGGTAATCCTCTATAATAAGGTGTGGATTGCATTGAGAGAAAACGAGAGAGCATAGGATAAATGATCAGGAAATGTTAGCAATGGAAATATGTGCTGTTCTTTGTAATTTTACTTTTTTTCCCCCTCAGTTTTCTGGTTCTGTCGTATTTCTCTATGGCAAAGGCCACTAGGCTGTTGTCCTCTTTCAGCTCATAGCCATTCAGTTTCGGCCATAACATTTTTCCTGAATTTGAATGAGACCACATCTGTCAGAATTTTGTATTCTACTGGCTTCATCTGTGTTTTACAACCACCTACGTCGGAACCACGTGATGCCCAATATAGATTTTCAGATTTTTTGGACAAATTGCAAAAAACCTTTTAGCATGAAAAAAAAGACACAGGTCATACACTATAGATACAATTTCGGCCCAGTGCATTGCTTGTTACTTAAAGTAATACAAAGAGGAAATGTATAATAATGTATAGAGGATGGCAAATGGCTGTTGTAAAGTAAGTGCAACAAAGTTCTAACCAAACACCTGGTAAGGATCTGTCCTTGAAATTAACAATATAGGAAGAGAACGCACACTAGAAAAATGTAGTATAATCTGCATGTCATTTGCCTGTTACAAATCAGAGTTCATGGGAGGTACATAAATACTTTGAACTTTTTTTTTTAAAATATTGCATTTTCAGGCCTGTACAATAAAACAGATCAATATGTAAATCTTCACGATGTTGACAGTTTGACCGTAATCTCAATTACTTTAGTTATTCATAATAATTAAGTGTACATTTTAGTTGGCTAACATTTAACCTTTCAGGTTCAATCCCATTTTATTAGCCATCTAAAATTGTGTTTTATAGTGATATGAGTCTTTCGATTCATTAATAATTTCCCGATAGAGAAGACCAAGGGAATGACTCAAGATACCAGAAGACACTGGATATATACAATCATTTGCTCAATTTGCTGATTTGCAATGCTTTTAATTTCTCATTATCCATTAATCCATGCTTCCATGAGTATTTGGATACCATTATCTATTGTCAATTGAGCCAGAACAAAGCCAAGCCGACAGCAGAATAACAGTCCACTACTAGTTAGCCAGTCAATTAGTCACCAATCCATCCAGTCAGGGAATGCTGAATTGGACTGAAAAAAACAGTTGGCTCAACTCCAATAAGTGACAAAAAGGAAACGACAGATTGACAGAATACTGAAGTCATGACTCACGTATTTTATCATCTCTGACTAATATTGGAAGTACAATCCGCTTCCACATCTTTTTCAGAGCCACACAGTTTCAACCTTTGACTCAAATTATCACATTCTTTGTGTGTGTGTGTGTGTGTGCGTGCACTAGAGTTATTTTTTTTTCATGGATTTCAAGACAAGGTCAAAAGGTTATGCAAGCAATTGAACATTCACTTGAATCCCACACTATTTTGCTTTATAAAAGAGGATTTTAACGGTGTTTCTTTGAGCTACTCCAGTCTTTTCCTCCTTTGTAAGAGCTATGGTCATTAAAAGATGAGCCATTATAGTATAAAACATTTGTCATGTCTGTTGTCAGATATGCCCCCCATTGCTTACGTTTTTTTTTCTTCTTTTTGACACCGTAAGTAACTGTAACTCTTTTTGCTATTTTTGATAACTCCTTACACTATCCTTTTGTTTGTCTGTCTAACTTTCAGTTCATGCTCGCCTTTTGTTCTTTCTCACCTTTTATGTGCACCTCTGTTTAGTAAAAGTATTTTGCAAATTTAATCAAGTCTGCTCCGGGATTCTGTTGCCTGGCACGCTAACACCATCTTCCGACCACTGTGATCGCCATCTGAGTGAAGGAAGGAAAACAGACGGTTCCTGCTCCCGATGAGACAAGTGGCACTAATGCCCAAGGATACTTAAAAATAAGAATCACAAGTCAATGCCAATGAGATGGATGGTTTAAACGTGACATGGTCTGGTAAAAGCATAATCTACACAACGGGCACCTTCTATTATTCAATTAACAATTATTTTATTAGTTAAAAGAGACAATTCCATAGAAGAAAAACTTAAATTGTCTTTTTAAACCCTCAAAATTACATGAAGACATCCTTAACTTGCACATTCTTGAGGTCCCATCAGTTACTCCACTGCTGTCACGGACGAGACAGGGCAGCCAAATGCAACACGACCTCTTTTTAATCAAGTAAAGGGAAACCGGCGAAGACATTCGGGTGCACGGCATTTATATACACACCATATAGTCAGTGGGTAACACGGGACAGGTGGCAGCGATCAGCGCCACTTAGCACGCGCATTTCCGCATTTGCAGCGGACTCCTGAGGCCAAGCACGTGGAGAGGGGCTGCCGACCAGCAGGATGAGAGTGGAGCGGAGACGTAACAACTGCTATGTTGACTAGCAAACTTTGAGGTTGCAAGGTGTGAATTTGGAAAAAAAGCAGTGATACTATAATAACATACGATATCATCTACAAAGTCATCTGATTATTGGGATAATTCTGTATAAAGGTGTCAAATATAGAGGAAAAGGCTTCCAACTAACTGCCTGTTTGAATAAGCTGAGATGCTTCAGTATACCATAAATAACAATAGTGCAGATATCAACAGAGTTGAGGCAGAACTCATTATTGGTAAAAGGAAAAATAGAACTGTCAAAATATGAGTCCTTATGCCTATGCTAAAGGTTCTCATGCTCATTATTGCAGTCAGATAAGAATAGGGACTAAGGGAGGCAGCAGAGCTGTCAACTGGTGGAGGAGAACGCTTAACTGTGGCAGATGCTTTGCATGGTATGCTTCATTGTTGAATTGATGTATAATTGAACTCCTCTAACACACTCAAATCTGACATGTTATACAACAGTAGTCCAATTTGGAACTCAGGGGTTGATACAAGAATCAGGTCAGTGTCATCATCATCATCATCATCATCATCATCATCATCATCATCATCGGTTTAAAGTCCGCTTTCCAGGCGCCGCTGGGTTGGACTGGGTTCTCGATATGGCCTTCTTCCACCGGGAACGGTCCATGGCCATCTCTTGGTGGATGCCGAGTGCCTCCATGTCGGCTGCCACGGTCACCTGCCAGGTCTTTTTAGGTCGGCCACTGGGTCTTGTTCCCTCTACGTTATACGACATAACTTTCTTCACCCAGTCGTTCTCGTCCTTCCTCACTACATGTCCGTACCATCGCAGTCTGCCTCTCCTCACCACATCCACTATGGCCTCCACTCCCATCAGTGTCACAAATGCAATACTGATTTGAAGGTGTCATCCGTCCTCGGTCCAAACACGGAGTATGTGGTTCCAATTTTATGCCAAGCTTACATACGTATGTCTAGCACAAAGTCCATAGTAACATGATCCTACCACGTTTCTTTAACATCATAAAAAAGAATAGAGATTATATCAAGAGATTTATTTTATTGAAGTTTTTTTCAGCTCTTAATTAAAATCATTGGTGACAGAACCACATATTCAGTTGCGTGTGCATTTGTGACTCACACTTGCTCCCAATTGTATCCCAAGTTCATTATAATCAGATCTGTTATTGATCACATACCTATTCTCAGTATTGATCCAGTAAGCCGCCCATGAAATATTTTCTCCATATTGTAGTCCTAGAGAGATTGCTCTTGTTAGTTGTGATGAACCACCTTGTCAATAGGTATTCATTTTCTGTAAAGACATGCTGGTTTGTCAGATACATTCTTGGTGAACAAAGTTCCAGCTAGCTTGAATTGGAAAGAAAAATGTGGTGGCTTTTCATCCAAATGTTTTGAATTTTTTGGAGGGAATGTGAGAAAACGAACATGCGGCTTATCCCTGTTTCCATTTGTTATTATTTTGCAAATATTGAGATGATATCATATGTGTGTGTCTCTTCCACAAGACTGTCAGATGCCTGTCAGCCTAATTTTTGGGATTCATTTTTTATTTTTTAAATTATGACAAGCTGTCATTTTAGCGGTATAAGAATTCTGCCCGATATTGATATTTAAATTATACAAATAATACTGCAATATATAATCTCTCTCAAAAAGACAAACTGGTACTGAAGGTGTCCCTTTTTGTTCTCCAAGGTATTTTTAGTATGTACCATGGGGGATTTATAATTTAATGCCTGTGTAGGAACAAATAAGGACTGTTTATGACTTAAAATGTAGCCTGGCAAATCAGACCAATGCTGTGCCAGTGATTGGTCTGATGGTGAGTCGCATTTCTGAGGCTCATCATAAAAAAGAATAAGGACTGTTTGCAAATCTGAGCAAACAGAAAATATGACTGAACCAATCAGCGAAGAGCATACGTGACATCAAGGAAAAAATTCCACGTCTTCTTTTGAAAAACACGCTACCACTGCCGTCGGTTGAGGGAGTGTTAATGATTCTATGTGTTTATGTGTTATTCAAAACTGAGTTTCATGCTGAATTAAACCAATTAACTGTCTCTCTTTCGCACCAATTTGTGACATTGCGCACGAAGGATACGTCACAGCAAGTAACCGAATTTGATTTGTCACTCATGCCAAGCGGAGTCACGATGGAATGTGTAGTACAACATTGGGTCGAGCTTGCTAGGCTCACACAAATGGTACAAATATGCAAATATACCCTAGGGCAGGGATTGTCACCTGGTGGTTCGCAGTCCTCTAGTTGTCCATGGTTGTCCGCGAAATTGGAAATGGAAATGATTTCAATTTATTATTTAGTTCCAGCTAATTTGGTGAATCATTTACTCATCCGAATTATGTCAAATGTGGCTGAGATTCCCCAAAACCCCAAGCCTTCCCCTTGGGTACATTTAATGTAGCCAATAATAATAAAAAATCATCATCATCGATATTCTTTTAACATACTTTATATTTCAAGGTAAATCTCAAAGTGCACATTGTCAGTTGCAATTTCCTAAGCAAAACTTTTCATAGAGTGAGCTTGTTAGTAAAAAATGAAGTATTTTGACGTTAAAGATCTTTCAATTTCTGGGTCCAAATGTCAGTCAACAGAAGGAAACAAAAAAGCAGATACTTATATGTAAATGCACCATGGATTGCGCCTTTGAAGAAATTCCACAGTGCTACTGGCAGTACAAGCATGTACATGTGAGTAGGATTAGACAGCGATAAACAGAACAGCTTGATAGCTTTCTAGTCTTGGCAAGACCTCAATTCATCTGCATCTTGTTTCCTAAATGCACAGCTTGACTCTTGATTTCTTACTCATTCATTTATGAACCCAGAATGGGCCCAGCAATGTGTGTCTATGTTTGGATGCGAGTGACACACTAAGATGTGCGATTACTGTTTCTGAAACCAAATAATAATTCTTCCTGACTAGAGCAGACAGAGAAACACTTACATTCAGGCAATGAAGAGTGACATGATTACAGATGTGATTAAAACTGCACTAGGAATACTTGAATCCCTTTAACCAAAAAAATTAGCTTGAACTATTATCTGATAAATCTTGAAAGACTTCCACAAACACCTTTGACAAGAGCTCAAAAAGCTTTCAATTTGCTTTTTGTCTCACATTTGGGGATATTTTCATCCCATGAAAACAAGAAAAAGACTAAAGCTGTGATGCCAATTACAGAACTGAAAAAGGAAACAATTGTCTCTTCTTGCACTTTGTTAAGTGGCAAGTGTTAGCGGAGGCCGTCTGCTTGCCGTCTGCGGAAGCCAATATAGAGAAAGGAAAAAGTTAACTTAAGAAAGTCAAGTCAAAATGTTCTGATTATTATTGGATTTGTGGAATATTAAGCAGAAAAATCCATATTATCCACCTCAAAAGGTGGTCATTTTCCCACTTGCTGTTGACTGTAAAAGAAATCACAGACACGTAACGGTTCAGCTTGTGAACATGGCAAAACCCAGAAAACAAGTGAGCCATTATTTGTTGTGACCTGAGCCCTTAGACACTGTGATGTCATTCTCAGTCGACAGCAAAAACCTTTTTTTTCTCACGCTTTAAACAATGCAGCTTTAAATAGGATGCCTTAATACACCTAAATCTCGATTTGACACTGACTTTGGTGTCTAGAATTTGGGAATTGCACTGACCCCGAAAGCACGTTGTGTAGAAGGTCTTGTTTTTTTAAAAAGGCATATTTCTAGGCAGTCCTCAGTCACAGCCGCAGTGACGCACATTGCTCAGAGTTACGCATGTGCTATCAGTGCTCATTGCTGTTGTCCCGCCACATTCTGCATGGCGGTGTATTTTTCTTTTGCACTTTTCCTTTGGCCCTGCTGGCCGGCTGACGCTCGGCCTCAGGGGCGCACGTCACCAATGCAGAACTGCATTTGCAACGCCCCTTCCAGTGTGCAAGCCAACCACAGGAATAAAGGTAAGGAATTATTTTCTCTTTTTTATTACTATACGGTTTCATTTTATTACTGTTCCGACTTACACCGAAATTCAGTTTACATTGCCGCGTAGGAACGGATCAACTTCATAAACCGAGGAACCCGTGTAATTCAGTCTCACTTGTTGCATATTCTAGGAAAAAATATTTTGACATCTTGTAATATTTTTTTAAGAACTACGTATAAAATGTAACATTTAAGGTTCTGTGATAGCAGATACGAAGGTTTTCAGTAAAAAATGGCGAGGCAGTAAAGGTATCTTTTGTTATGCCATCTCTAGTGAGTGTGTAGCCCCACAGGTATACCTGACATCTTAATACAGACAAGACTCATGCCACATAATACAGTCTGTTTTATTTTAGCATTTGCAAATGAGACTGTGTTGTTTGTAAGAAAATTAGTTGAGCTCTGCCCTGAGGTGTGCAGATGACCCAGATAACCTTGTGGCTGTAGGTCTGGGAAGTATGGTACTTTTTGTTAAGAGTTCAGAAAGGAATAAGGAAAACAATAAGCAGTGGGAAGAAATAATTGATTAATAGAACAGGAGCATATTTAAGTAGAATTGTGTACAACTGATAATCAAAGTCCTTGATAAGACATAATAGTACTTACTGATCAACCCCCCAGCGCGCCTTCCACCCCCAATGGAGGGTTATGACTAAAATCCCCCCCTTTGGACACAGTCTTTTATTTGGGTCAGCAAAAGGCGAGGGAGGAAATGGAATTAAATTAAAGCAGTGGGGTTCAAATGAATCTCAACATGCAGAACCACATGTAAATGTAAGCAAGAAATAAATTGCAATTTCAATTCCCTGCAGTGAAAACATCTACTGCTGAAACTTAACCAGAACTATAAAATTCCACAGCCCCCCTCCGCTTGCTCGACCTAAGATCACGGGTTCAATTGACCTAACATGTGTGTATTATATTTTTCAGACTATAAACCGCACCTGATTATAAGCTGCACCAGCTAAAACTTAAGGGGAAATCCTGTTCTGTGCATATATAAGACGCATTGGACTGCAGGTGTTTTAAATTGTCCTCATTTATATTACCTGTATTACCAAAACAAATCATTTTACAATATCATAATAATTGTGAAAAATCCATAGATAAGTCGCACCGGAGTATAAACTGCAGTGTTCAAAGTTTGTACAAAAAGTAGCGGCTTATAGTCTCGGAATTAGGGTATTTGGAATGGTGGGGAGAATCTAGAGCAGAGGTCCCCAATCACCGGGTCGCGGACCGATACCGGTCCGTGGGTCATTTGGTATCGGGCCGCACAGGAAAAAAAAATCAAAACAATTTTTCTATCAACGATCAATTAATTCAGGTCAAGACGCTCATCCCGGTCACGTAACTTGTTTCCCCAGTCGAGCCCGCAAAGCCACGGAGCAGATACTTAATAGTCAGTTTTATCTTTAAGCGGTCTTTATTATAAATTATTTATTTATACATTTATATGAAGGCCGGTCCGTGAAAATATTGTTTGACATGTAACCATAGAACATGTGGAGAACAGGCAAATCCCCATAGGGAAGCCTCACCCGAGATTCAAATCGTGCTTGTTACGATATGTAGCCGGCATGAATAGGATGACAACTGTAGCTTTTCTCGCACTCAAGTATTTCCCGAGGATGATCTTGCGCACGTTGTACTTGTGCACTCTATTATGTATGGAAACTAACAAGATATCCTTCTCTCTGTATAGTATTTGCTTGACAAATGGAACCGTGCTCAGCCGTGATTCCCACGTCATCATGATCATACATTATTTGTAAAAAGAGCACGCAAAGATTTGCAAAAACATATCACTTTGAAACAACTCAAGCTTTACTGATTGTTGATGGATCTACAGTTCACATGATATGAAAGGCAAATAACTGATTACCCATCCATCCATCCATCCATCCATTTTCTGTACCGCTGATAACTCAAATATAAGAAATATCTGTATTAATTGTATGTTATGATAATGATTGTACAAAAGTGGAAGAATGAAACTGTACTTACCTGCATGCTTGCATCTTTTTGACCCTGTGTTTTTTTCTTCTTCACATGCAAACCATGAAATGCATGCGTGTTTCATAGGCCTTGACACATTTGATTTTAAACAGGGTCACACGCACACAGGGCAATCATTTATTCATATCTGCCCATATTGTCCATACAGTTAGTACGTCCAGGGCAGCTCCAAAGTGGTTAGACACTTTAAATTCATTCGTGAGAGTTGAACATTTAGACGCTCACTGCACAAACATTAAGGGTACAAACAAAAGTTGCAGGGACGTTAAAGGAAAAATTGTAGCACTTAAGATTGTGTTTTAGAAAACACCCATGCATCATCTCCTATTTGTGTATGCCATTTAGAGCTATAGATTTTAACTATTCAATATGCAGTATATATGTAGGTCTTTAGAGAGCTTACATGCTAATCCGCTGGTGCTAGAATGAACACAAACGCTAAAATTCAGCCACAAATAGTTGTGAAGAAACACTGCACTTACTGACCATGGAAACTGGCATACCCCTTACAGGTGTAACTACAGGGTAACCTTTTTTCCTCTTTTTTTATTCTTAGTGTAGCTAATTAAGTCAGGTTTTTTTAATAAGATTAGACAGAACTTTATTGATCCCACGACAGGGACATTTTTTTCGCTCCAGCAGCCCAACATAGGAAAAGAAAAAAGAATGACAACTACAATATAATAAGTAAACAAGAATACAGTATGCAGCATACACAATATACACAATACACATTATGAGATGTATGAACAGTGATGTTAATATATATGTAGGATAAATATTTAAAGTATGTTGTGTGCATAAGGTGAGGACAGTGATGATGGTAGGGTGACTCAGTGGCCCATGACATCCCGATATATTAGATAGTCTAACTGCTGTCGAGATGAATGACCTACTAAAATGCTCTTTTCTGTAGCGGGGATGTCTCTGTCTCTGACTGAAGGAGCTGCTCAGGTCACCTATGTAGAGGGTGGTGGGGATCGTCCATGATGGATGTCAGCGTCCATGATGGATGTCAGCTTTGCTAATATCCTCCTCTCTTCCACCACCACCACCACAGACACCAGAGGACATCCCAGCAGAGAGCCAGCATTCCGTACCAGCTGTGAATCCCAGTCCTGTCCCTCACAGTGCATCCGCTCCCCCAGCAGACCACAACATAGAAAGTAAAAAGTATAAACGTCTAACAGAGTCTTGCTGACTCCAAAAGACCTCAGTCTCCTCAACAGGTGGATTCGACTCTGGCCCTTTTTATACAGTCGGTATTTGTAGTCCAGTCCAGCATGTTATTGAGGTGAACACCAAGGTACTTCTAAGAGACCACTGCCTCAATATCCTTACCCTGTATGTTCGCTGGTGGTGTGGGGGTGTTTTTATAAGGGCCAGCACGATGTTGTTATGTAATATTTAATCCATTATGCATCAGATTCTCATTGCCATTTCTAAACGAATGTTACAATAACCTTGCAAAAGATGAAAAGCACACGTAATACATACACTACAGAAACAAACACACACACAGCTGTTATTTACATATCATGAGCACAGATATAGTGCATATTCACCCGCCTCTACAACCCTAAAATAATCCACTGCAACAAATTACCTAAAGAATTGATCTAATTAGTCAATCGTCGACACGTGTATTCTGTTAACAGTATAAACACAGCCGTGAAGCACCCGGGGGGTTATGAGAGAATATTAGAAAACAAATTGCACCATGAAGCCACAAGAGCGCACCAGGCAGGACAGTTTAGCGGAGTAAGTTTCTCGATCTGAAAATCCTCACATTTCCCTTTCTTGCTGGAAGCAAAAAGAGGCAACTTTTACAGCAGCTATAATTAATGGAATTCATGTATTACTACTATTGATAATACTGTAAATCACCATAACATTATTATTGCTAATACAATTAAAAACAATATTCACTGCTCCCTTTTCCTTGCTGCAGACACTGCCCCACTGATGCTCCTTGTCCCTTAACAACACCGGTCAGAGTGGAAAAAGACAACCACTACAAATTCAATCTCTGGTTTGTTAACCCTTAAATGCAAAAGGGAGTCTGATTTCTATGTATGTAATTGTGACAGTTTTTAAGTTAGTGCATTCTTTGCCACACTTTTCCATGCATGGGGTCAAAAATGACTCAGGGTCTGACATCACAGATCCTCAAAAGATGACCGAATTAAGGGCACAGACTGTTGTTGCTCCATCCATAAATACAGGGTCACATAAAAATCAACCCCCTCTTCATGATGAACAGTATCAGTTGGACACAGATGAGTTTTCTGCTGAGGCCTCTGAAGAGCAAGACAAATGGAATACGAGGAGGAGGAAGATAGGCCTATTGTGTGCAAGCGAATGGGCCACAAGGGCTCTTACTGAAGATAACTCCGAGGCAGGCCAAAACACCAAGCCACAATATGAGTCAGGCCAGGACCCACACTCGAGAATATCATGTCAAATGTGAATCAATTTCTGTTTCTGACCAAAATATAAAAAATAAATCATTACTCTCATCAGTATAAGAGACAAATGCGTTAATGTTTACAGCAAAAAAAAAAAAAAAAGTTCATTGTAGCGAGGGTCATTTTTTTCCCCACTCATTGGCCATGCATCTATAGTAATGGGCAAGGGTTCCTTCTTCAAGGGTGTTTTTTCCCGCCTCTTGTGCCTAAAGCTTGCTCATCCAGGGTTCAGTTGATCTTTGGAAACGTGCTCCAAAATACCTTGAGATTATTTGCACAGTGTCCAAGCAATTTATTTGAATTGAATTGAATTGACAACTGAAATTACGCCAAGGCTGTTCTCCTAAACTGACTGCCCAAAGTAAGTCTGGAGAAGCTCAACAGATACAATTTTAGTTGGATACTGTACTCTATAAGGCCCCTTCCAAATACTCCTTCTTCCACCCATGTGCCCCTCAATTGCACGTTATCGTTGAGGGTGTGAGTGTGCAAGGTCTTCCAGTTCTCCTAAGTGCTCTATCGCCACACCCCTTTTCACCTCCACACTTCTGCTGAGCCTGCATATTTCCTTAGCTGAAACATATTACCCACAAATTATCACACGTTGGACCAAAATAGCAGGGAAACTGGCAACATTCTGTGAAATTCCTGTTCCTTTCAGCTTGTCTCAGTTGATGGGCATGTGGATGCAGTCTTGGTTTCGATCAAAAATACTCATTTGTTAAAATTCCCAAAGTTCTGCACTTGATTCTTGGTCAGTGATGGTGTGCATGTGGATGGTAATTCATCTCTAGATGTGTACTGCGAGTTGTTAGCAAGCAGTTCAGGTTGGAGTCTGCCTTTTGCCCGATGTCAGCTGAATAGGTTTTTGGAACCTCCCCCTTCAAGGCTTCACTTCAAAACTTCAAAAGTATTGTAGCTTTAATTGAAGCAAATGGAGATTCTATAAAGTAGTGACTCAGTGGGACTGAATACATTTGCACTCCAAAGTGAAAAATGTGAAAATCATTTACCTTTTACTTCACATTACAGTAGGTGCTACTTAATGCTAGTCTGTCAAAGGAAATCCTAATAAAACATTGTTTGCAGTTATCACTTAGTATAAAATGTAGAAAGGTCTAAGTGAAATATATATATATTTTTGCAATCCTTATTTTGATTGGACTTTGTTAAGCCAAATAAACAAATGCAGTTACCTATTTCCCTAGAGTAGAAATGTACAATTTAGTTTCCAGTGTTCAATATGTTACAGTAGATTGGTGCAACTAAATTGACTGTCAACCAGCAGCATTTGACTTTGGATAGCCCACCTTTATTCTCATTGATATTTGACAATTAAAAGATAGCCCGATTGTCAAAGCATACATTTGCAGCAACATGTCGGGTTTGGGACATAATCTTGGATAAAAGAATCTCCAAAATGGAGATGTTCCTATGGAGATGCATAGTTAAAAGGCATTCATTCATGCACAAACAAACACAGGAAGACAAGTTCTGCATTCATTATTGAGATTTCAAGAGTTCTCAAGTTAAATATAGAAATTGTTCTTACTGTAACAGAAACTTTTGTCCAATGTGACAGTTCAAATATTCTCAAGTCAAGTTATATACAAGAGGTGAGACAAAATAATGCAACCTATTGTTTCAATTGTAATGATTTAGGCACTTTTCAAATACAGGCAATATCGAATTTGTTATGGCTTTGATATTCGGCATTTGAATGTTATTGTTATGTAAAATTTGTCGTCAAATTATTTTTATATTTCCAGTTCAACTGCATATATTATCGTGGGGATAAATTGTTTATGCAAATGCGTCTGTGAAATGGCTCTCTGGGTTATTTTCTCTGCATTGTGAGCATCACCTTTTTCCGTGGCACAATTAAGACTTTCAGATCAATGTTGACCCATGGGCACATTAGAAATGCAATGTCGTTGTGGTCATTTCTGATTATCAATGGAATTAAAATCGATGCTATCTTCTCTTCCTTTTTAGGTCATTTCAGGGTGTGATTACTGCAGCCGCACCTGTCAGATTCATTGTTTATTTCACCAGGAAAAATATGTTGCAATATGCGCTGAGCATCTTTCTATCCCTTCGAGAAGAGTTCTATTATTCTGTCATTCTACGGAGAGTTGGAGAACACATTTCACTTTTCTCATTAAGCAGTCGAATAATTTGATTGTAAAAGCATCGAGTGACTTCAAGTATGAGAACCTAAGCATCTGATGTACACAGTCTGAATAAAAGCACATTTGGCCTCTCTCCTTTTGTCTAATTTCTCTTCTCCCAATCCCATTCTGTTGCAGCTATTTGTAGATTTTTCAAAACTTGCTCTCTTCATCTTCATGAGCACTTTAATTTGGATCATTATGGATGGCAAGCTGAATAGTAGCGGTGGAGGAGGCAGCGCATAAGAAGCAGTTGGGTGGTAGGGGGGCTTGTGGGAAGACGTTAAAAGTACTATATATAGTGTTGAGCGTGGGTAGCTATCGTATTGACGGGAATGGCACATGACTTCTTTCTGAATCAAAAGAAACAGGAGAGTGGATAATATGACAGGGAGGGTAGTGAAAGAAAAATGAAATATGCCTGTTTGTGTGAGTGTGCAAAAATGGCAATGTGTTACCCCCAGTGCTTTAAGTGGGCCGATATACACCGGTACCAGCACTTCTCAATTCTAGCCTCGAGTGTAACAGGACATTTTACGAGGTACCTGAACCTCACATGAGCCTATTGTTGCCCTCTTTTCTCTATTACTATACTAAGGATTTTTATCTTTTTCTGGTAACAGGTTATTCGCTGTCCATGACATCATTTAGACATGTAAAGGAAACTCCAAACATACCGTAAATTCCGGACTATAAGCCGCACCGGACTATAAGCCGCACCAGCTAAAATTGGGGGATATTTTAGTTTTTTTCTTATATAAGCCGCACCGGACTATAAGCCGCACGTGCACACGCGGTTTTTTTTTTACAAAGAAAGACCGTTCACAGAAAGCCTTTTTAAAGTTTTAATAACATACTTTAACATGTCTTTCTAAACATTGCCTGTGACGAAGGGTTTAGAGCCCTTTGACGCAGGTCACCTAGCGTGCATTCCTACTAAAGCTCATAATAGTCACAAGCAACACAGCCAGAATAAGCAGCAGCCATAGTAGTGTTTCAAAATAGTATTTTTGTTGTTGTTGTTTTCTTCAAGATACCGCAGTGTATAAAAGTGATCAAGTCATCACAAAAATCACGAAAAGAAATCCTTATATAAGCCGCACCTGACTATAAGCCGCAGGGTTCAAAACTTTGGAAAAAAGGCGCGGCTTATAGTCCGGAATTTACGGTACGTAACAACGCTGCCAACGCAAAAGTTTACTTCAAAATAGAAACTTAATAAAGAATACAATGACATCAATGCAATAGCCTAAGATTTTATTTTGAAGTATGCTCTCGCGGCGTGTGGTAGTATTTTGGCCAACTTGACTGTACTTCGACATTTTGGCTTGCATTATCCAAGTTTTTATTGCCATCACAGAGTTGCGAACAACATCAACACAATGCCATCCCAAATCATATTCATCCGCTAATTAAGAACGCTAAGAAACCACTAGTTAATTATGCTGTCATTGTAAGATTCAAGTGTTTGCCTCTAACTGGTAGCAGTGAGTGCAACAACAGCGTCTGACGGCTGATTTGCTTTCATAATAACAATAATATTAATCTACTCGACTGGTTATCTAAAGGCTTATTTTTACAGTTCTCTAATATTAATCAATGTCATGTCATCAGTTTGGACTCTTTCCACCATCTGGACCGCTTATCCTCACGAGGGTTGTGGGCGTGCTGGAGCCTATCCCAGCTGACATCAAGTCAGTGGGCGGGGGACACCCTGAACTGTTTGCCACCCAATCGCAGGGCACACATTAACAAAAATATTCACACTCACACCTACGGACAATTTGTAGTGGTCAATGTGGTAGGAAAACGGAATACCTGGTAGAAAGCCACGCAAGCACGGGGAGAACATTCAAACTCCACACAGGAAGGCCAATCAATGTCAACTGTGAATCGACGCACTAACCAATGCTCCACCATGCACCATTTGGACTTTTTTAATTTACCGAAATAAAATAAATTCATTTTAGTTTCATTATCTCCATCTGCTCCAGGTGACGAATCCCAAATAGTTTATTTTGATTTTTTTTCTTTTTTTCAAAGTATGCACAATTAATACATCCCTCCCTTGAGTACAGTCACGGTTATTAAATAATCAATAACACTATTCTCATTAAAGTTACTGCAGAATCAATGCTAGATTCTGATTACAACTCTGACCTGAACCAATGTGTACAATATTCTAATGAACTCCACTGTAATTGGGAATTGTCTTGAGATTCCATTGATCAATAAAGTGCTGCTGTATAATGCAACAGAAAACAATCTCACTGTGCTTCGGTATGAAAAGTGGCGAGCACCAGGCTATGGTAAAACTATGCGCCTTTGAGCTTTACTTTATTACACACCTTAAACAAAAAGTCCCATAGCTATTGCAATAAAAACTAATAGCTGCTTGTTAAGTACCTCCTGATACTCTCAACAAAAGAGGCAGTGTTCTCACACAGCCAAGTTCCACTGAAACGCAGCCCTAGATAAGAAAGTTGGCCTCAGTAGGCCAACCTAGGTACACACTCGTCAAACTTAATGACACCATTATATGATTAAAAGCCCGTGATAAATTACCATTGTTATATCATCAGAAATGAAACTCTTACAAAACAATACCCTTCTCCATCATGTTCTGTAGAAACACTGTGAGAGCTACTGACAGTGCGCTATTTGTGCCGTTGAACTCTGTTGCCAGTATGTTTTGGGTGATTTTTTTGCAAATCAGTTTGGTGTTTCAGTAATGTTTCAGAATGTTTCATTAAAGTCGGAAGTCAACTGCAACATTTTATTTACAATAATATGTGTCCCTACTAGTCTAGACATGGCTGTCTGATTAATATTGCATTTGTGGAATATGAGTTAAGCAGCAAAGATTAACCAGTTCATATCCATCTCAAGGGTTGGCCAGTTTGTTACTTGCTGTCGATTGAAATTGACATCACAGTTGCTCGCTCTCAGGTTACAACCATCTCATCTAGGTCTCATCTTAAAAAAATTGGTGAACCATGAATGGTTGTGACCTGAGATGGCAAAGGTGATGTCATTTTCAGTTGACATCAAGTGGCAAAATGGGCGCCCCCAGAGATGATAAAAACAGGTGGATTTTGCCAGTTTAATTCATATTCCACAAGCAAAACATTAATCAGAACACTGTATTTTGAATAGCTGGGCTACACAGAACATTTTAGAAATACAATTTTGGGATTGACCCACTAACATTTCTACATTCAAACATATTTAAAATAATTTAAAAAAGTCACTCAATGGGTGCTAAAAGTTGCTCATTGGTATTGCTCATCATTCTATCCAACTTGTAAGAAAAAATGACATCCATCTCACGTGCGTAGTGCAGTGATCACATTGACTAATACAATTCCATGACACCTGCTCAAAATTTAGGAGCTGATAATTATTATTATTTATTATTATTATAATTATGGGATGCTTTTTTCAGCGGAATGTTGTCAGGGAAAAGAAGTTCTTTTTTAGTGGCATACAAACAATTAGTTCAGTCTGTCATGGAGGAGAGTGGTGTCAGTTGCATAATACAGCAATCATTTTGCTATATTTCCCATTTTTTTATATGGTAAAAATTAATACACAGTGAAGGATACATTTTTGATTGCACATTATTTGAAAGCTGCAGGTAATTTAATGGGCTCTTCAATTAAGACAGAGAAACAGAGAAATGGAGAGTCTCAAGGAGATTAAAGATAAGCACTGAAATCAAGGAAGGAAACAGAGGCGATGAATCTTGAGAGGGTTCTCCAAACGGTGTTAAAACTGAATCAGCTAAAAATGTTGATTATATGAATAATCTGAGAAATATTACATCACAGTTGAAATAGCAAACAAAAGGGTAGAAATGAAAACCAGAGGGATAGCATGACTAAAGGAAACAAAAAGGGCTGGGTAAATTCATTTAGATGTTGGAAATTAAAACATTAATGACCCGATTATCTAAACAAACAATTTGAGTTAGAACACTTGATGGACGCAAATAAAGAAGTGGAAATGAAGGTAGACAGAAAGAGCAGACGAATTAGATTAGAAACAAATGAATTAGCCAATGTTGCGAGAAAGGCTATGAGATTTGTGATGGCAATATACTGTTTGCAAATGTGCAGTACTACAATAGCTTGATAAATTCCGAACTTAAGTAAAGGGACAGACATGGTGGTCAAGTTCATATGAGAACATTTTCATTATGTATGCATGTTAAAAGTTAAAGTCCCAATGATCGTCAAACACACATCTGAGTGTGGTGAAATTTGTCCTCTGCATTTAACCCATCCCTGTGTGATTTTGATCCATCCCCTGGGGGAGAGGGGAACAGTGAGCAGCAGCGGTGCCGCGCTCGGGAATCATTTGGTGATCTAAGCACCCAATTCCAACCCTAAATGCTGAGTGCCAAGCAAGAAAGCAATGGGTCCCATTTTTATAGTCTTTGGTATGACCCGGCCGGGGTTTGAACCCACAACCTTCCAGTCTCAGGGCGCACACTCTACCACTAAGCCACTGAGCTGGTATGTATTTCATGTCCCATTTTTCGAGATCGATACATATATTTACACATTTAAAGTATCCAACTAATTTCTAAGGACAAGGCAGAATTTTGCTGCTTGACTGATCACCAGAGCCAAACTGTACCTCTCTATTTACTTGATTCCATGGGCTCGCTGCAAAATTTTGAATAGAATTAGAAACCTTTCTCCCAACCAATTGAGATCAAACTCTCAAATTAGAACCTACTAGACCACTACATTCCAAGAGTGCATATTTGCTTGTGATTTCCAGAATCAATAAAAGCAGAGGTAGAGCCTTCTGCTATTAATCGCCTGCTTTAAAGAATAATTTTCCACATTTTCCCCAATGTTAAACATTACCTTTTGATAAAACCTAAGAGTTAACTGAATTATTTTTAATAGTATGAGTCACACAAGCAAGTCATGCTGATAGAAGCCCTTGATTGCAAATACATAATATCCCACTGCTGCTATTATTGTTACAGCCTTTGCTCTGTGCATTGACCTTGTCTATACATATGTAATGTATACTGGTTTACTCATCTAGACCTACTGAATAGAAAGTCAATATTTAAAAGCAATTGAAAGAACTTCCACATATTCCACACTATTTTATTTTTATTCTGACGTTAATACAATTTAATGTGTGAGGAACCTTACGTCTTTGGATTCTGGGGTTGTTCCTACATAGCTGCTGATTAAGTGTGTGAATACATTTACTGGTGGCATTGAAGGGGCTTGAACGTTATATCACTTCAAACCAAAGAGCTGCATCGTCTATGCCAGGGCAGCCACTTATAATTTGATGAGAGTGAGATGAATGATGAGAGTGTCTATCTTTATGGTTTTAAGAGAAGATGACTCTCTTCCTTGGCACCCACAAGCACCTTTAGTGCATTAAATATAAGGTACAAAACCTTAATAGGTAATTCGATGTGACAGTTTTAACAGACACTTACTTTTAAACTTCAAATGGTTGCTGACGTGCTTATGAATGGGCAGGTGCCATGGGTAAATATGATTTTCAACATATATGACAAATCAACCTAATTCACTCACTAACAGACATTTAAGAAACGTTTTACATTTAAAATGAAATGATTGCTATAATAGACGAATGAAAAAAATGAAATTAGTGCTATAATAGACAAAAAACAACAACATCAAATCCCTTTGTAGTAAAGCATTTCCCAACAACAAAAACAACTTAAACAAAATGTAATTTTTGACTAATGGATGGATGAATGGACTGCATTCAGCTGTCATTTATTGTTGACTTGCATATTTTATGTGCATGTAATTCTTAGTGTCCAAATCAGCTTTGCGTGTGGTTTACCTTGACAGCCCCCCCCCCCTCCAAAAAAAAAACTAACAACATCTGAATAAAACATAATTTGTTTGACTTCATGACATAATGCGTTTTGATAGTTCTTACCACAAATTGCATCTCTCCTGTTGGATACTTTATTTGCAAAGTAGTCTTGTGTGTGTGTGTGTGTGTGTGTTTGGAGATACGTGCATGTGCATGCATTGGCCTGCTTGTGCTAAAAATACATGATTTTTGTGTGATACTTTGTCTTATGTCAATCTCCCACTATGGCGCATACTATGGCGCAGTGCAGTTTGCCAAATTCCCAAACACAATAAAGTAAACTTTGCCGCACGGAAATGACCATGTGTCACTTTTTCCATTGAGTGCACGACTGCATGTCTACGAAAAAGGTCTCCTGTATCACCCAATTAACATTAGACGAATCATTCGTGGCAACATGACAACTTCTCAACGATCTCAGCAGTCTTGACACTGTCATTGTAAATGTAAACTGAACATTATCTTAAAAATTTAAAATAATACACAGTTCCAATAAAAGACTATAAAAATGGGACCCGTTTCCTCCCTGTTTGGCACTCTGCATAAGGTTTGGAAATCATGGGTTAGTTCACCAAATGATTCCCGAGCGCGGCACCACTGCTGCTCACTGCTCCCCTCTCCTCCAGGGGATGGCTCAAAATCACACAAGGATGGGTTAAATGCAGAGGACAAATTTCACCACACCCAGATGTGTGTGTGACGATCATTGGGACTTTAACTTTAACATTTTTATACAGTTGATATATTGGTTCTCATCATGCATTTATTATTGTTCCTTGTATGTGCATATCAACTGCTGTGTTCTAACAAAAGAGAGAGCTTGTGATTCATTTCACCTCTGAACTGTTAATCCGAAATAGAAATGGTGGTAGCAATGCCTTTAGAAGTCCCGACCTTGCTCACTACCACCCACTCCGAGCCAACTCCTCCATCACTCAAAGAGACCAGACACAGAGTCTCAGAATTGGAGAGAGTGCTGGATAGTTCCATAAAGAGGGAGGGAGAAACGTACGGTGTGGGGCTGTTTTCGTGTGTGTGTGTGTGTGTGTGTGTGTGTTTGCGTGCGTGCGTGCGTGCGTGAGTTTGATGTGATGGTAGAGTTTATAGACGCATAAAGTCCTTGAGGATAAAAGTCTCACAATGCTGCACGGTAAAAGGCCAAAAAGGAAGAGAAATGGAAAAAAACATGACGGAAAAGAGTGAGGTGTGCGCATCAGTTGAAATCTACGGTTGACATAACGTATCTCTCATTTTCTGCTGGTATTTCAAGGGAGGTTAATATTTGACAATCTCAACATATGTAGTTGTACAATGGAGTGATGGTCACATCATCTGCCTGATGGATTTGAATATTGGTCCAACCTTCATTTGTTAGTTGTGCCGACATGGGTCTCCCACTACGCTACAGTCAAACACAGATGTGTGTTTGGATGTTTGGCTACTGTACATATGTGTATGTGCTTTTGACTGACAAAACTAAACAATTGGCCAAATCAGGTGGGGTATGATGCAGCCTAATATTTTGTAATCTATTAATCTGCTGCTTGTCAGTTTAATGGCAAACTCCGGTCCCATTGCTGTACTCATCACTCCTCGATCATAGTTATATAACAACTGTCTGTCATTTTAACCACTATGTTATCAAGCCCATGACTTAATATTTGTAAGTAATTTAATTCTATAGCTGTGTGGATAGCACAAAACTGAAATTATCGACCCAGATGAATCGATTTGAATATCAAAGTAACACAAGCAGTTTGTTTTTACTGTGTGTAGGTGTTGTGATTTTAGTTGCACACTGAAGCACACTTTTGCATGAAATGCCCAATGCAAATAAGACTTGGCCTTGCCTGGTGTAGATTACAATGCAACAGCAGTACAGTACAGCAATAAATTAATGCTGGCTACACACATTTTAATGAGACCACAAATAAGAGACTTGCTTAACCACAACCTTTGTCTTAGATGACTCTTCTCAAATAACACATTGTTTGTTCTGTGGTCTCTAAATCCTAACATCTTTTGATTTCAAAGTAATTGTGGCTAAATGTTCTTGAAAAGACAAATATTACTCTTGATACATTTTGCATAATATGCAAAATGCAAGACGACGCAAGCAAACAGCATGATCAGCATCATGACAAGGCTGTTTTTTACCATTAATATTCAGGACACACACGTGGAAGGCAGAAAACCAAGGTTGCACCATATGCACTCTCAAACACAGCAACTCACTTACTCCCCTAGAACCACTGAATTCTGTTTCCGTATACTGGTTGCCAGAGTCTGGTGTCCTCTCTGATCTTTTGTTCTTGGACACGTGTGATGTCATACAGTTAGCAGAATGGATGACACTACAATATCAGAGAGGATTAGACAGTAACTTGTGTAAATATTCAGGGATTTGCTGTCATTCCCCATTCAAACACATCATGTCACTGATTAGTTGCATCAAATAAGTATCAACAGATTTTGTTTGTGTGTGTGAGTGACATAAAGACTGAAATGATTTTAAAGTTCTGAACTATGACCCAACAACTAGCTGTAGCTGAGTGGCCCGAGAGGTGGCAGATGACCTTTACACGAATGCAACTTTGCACTTGTATTCATAATTGTCTTCTCTTTTAAGACTTTTTCTTGCAGCGCTTGTTCAACAGAAAAGCTCCCTGTCATAAGTATTTAGTGTGCGCACAATGGTTAGTTCATTATTTAGCAAGATTACACAAAGTTAAAGTTTTTTTGTTGATGAGTGGCATATTTTCTTCCCAAGAAGCAAATCAAGATATAAATGCTTTTTGCTGCTTTTGATAATAGCCTCTTAACTTTTTTTTTTATTCTTATAGGTTGATGCCATCTGAGCCACAATGTAATTTAATTCATTTGAACCAAAATATTCTCGTGCTGTCAACTTTGATAAAACAGGAAGGTGCCCTCTAACAAATTAAGAAGCACGGAATAAAGAGAGAAATATTGCCCTGCACTTCAATAAACTGACGAGGAGTAAAATGACTAAAATATAACAAAAACATCATGAAGCAGTACCGTCATGGGGTGTTGGTATTCAAGTTTACATGTGGATTATCACCATCTTATTCTGTAAGGGCATCTACTTTCCATGACCACTGCATATTTCATTCTTTTCACACTGCTCATTCTGTCCAGTGTCATGGGGGTGATAGAGCGAAGCCAGCTGACTTTGGGCTACATCCTGAACATGATGCCAGTCACATACAGAGACGAACAACCATTAAACACGCACATCCACAGCATCACTGAGTGTGAAATGCATATTAACTTCCCTTTAGGCTATTTTGTGTGAAGAGTTTTAAAAATAATAATAATAATAAAAGGTTGAGCTGAAAATGTATTTCCACCTGACCACAGGGTTTGACCTATTCAACTGACACCACAGTTTTTCTAACCATGCTTACATGCAGTCAATATTGGGGTTAAGGTCAGAATTTGGGTTTCTGAAACAATCGGAATAACCTGTTGACATGCCTCAACGGCCAGAGCTCCTTGTGCATTTAAAATATCCCGACTGAAACACCATCGACATCATGGCCCAAACAGATGTTATTTCCACTTGTGTTCCTACCATAAATGAAACCCATTATATGATGTCACTCACCACAAGAATAAGGCAATCTGTTTCCCCATCACTCCAAAAGTGTGCTTTTCTGATGGGCCCAGAGATCTGTCATGATTGTGTACATCTGCTTGTGTGAGTTGTGCGCCAGACGGACGGACTTATATCTATAGGCACAAACTGCGTTACCTTCGTGGTAGAGACAGGAAATAATGCGAAAGGCTGCGGAGAAATCACTGTATTCAAGTTTGGTTCAATGAATCTGTTCATACGGTTACTTCTTGTACTATAAAGACCAAGATTTATTTCCTCACAAATGGCACAAGGACGTGACCCGATTGCGTTTACAAGGTTAGAAAATTCAAAATGTATTATTCGAAATTTTTAAAACCCGTTAAAGGGCATGTTTGGGCTTTTGTGTGCTTTTACATGGCCTTCATACACCCAAATACGGCCAAGATTCGGGTTTTAAAAGCTTTATTGACTGCATGTTAATGTCTCCATGAATGGAAGTATGTTACAATTTCTAGTATTTAATAAGCCCTATTTTTTCTGGCTGCAGCTAACGCTTGCAATGGTGCCAACACAAGAGTTTCAAAGAATCTTGTGTTTGTGTGAGGCAACTATTTACACACTCAACGAGTGTGGCCACATCCAGCAGGGAGAAATACTCAGAAGACCGATGTGTCAAGTGGAGCACTTGAAGGATATGGGCTTGATGGAGCGTTGAGGTTTCGGAGTGTTAGAAGGTATAAAGCTTACTGATGACCTTTTTATTTCTTTAATGCAATTAGTATATCCTACAGAACCCACTGCTAAAGAAAGTGACCGTTACAAAATACTTGCGAGAGAAAGACGATTCTCACACCGCATTTCATATCTGAAACATACTAAGTGCTTCATCTCGAATCACTGCCGTTGAGAGGTTTGTGATTCATCTGTTATCCTCTCAAGCCTTGTTCCATATTTGATTTCCTAGTTTCACTCTTCCTAACTCACCGCCTTCCCTTAGGGCAGCAGCAGCTCCTCCATCTCCCTGAAGGTCTACTGTCAAATACCCGCTTACCTCTGCACTCTGTGTGTTTTTGTGTGTGTGTGTCTGTCTAAAGCTTTTCGCCAGTCTGCCCTACCAGCCCTACATCACTGGGATTTGACAGTTTTACTCGACTCTGTCTTTTGGGGAAACACATATTGGGATAGGAGGGAATAGAGAAGAGGTTATTGTATTGAGGAGAGTGGGTATGTAGCTTGGAACATTGTAGAAGCTTGTGCAAAGAAAGGAAACCCCGGGGAATTCACAGTTTAGCAGTACTGTCGTTCAGTAAGGCCTGCATGTTTGCAGCAACATCCAAGAATATTTCCATAGTAGTCCTAAGCGACAGAATATCAAGATTTTCACATTTTACGCTTGGAATTCCTGATAAGAATCATCTTAATTGCATTACTTCCATTTCTGGATGAATGATGGGAAAAGTGTTTTGGAATTTTTATTAGTTTTGATATCAAGATGAAAGTAATCTGGCTGCAACACTGACAGTTAGGATCTGTTCCAAGACAAAATGTATTAAAGGAAAAATGTCCTTCTCATGCACAGACTTAGTGGAGTAAACAGACACATTTTGTACGTAGGATATAAAATTAATCCGATTATAGTAGGTACGTGTAGTAAAATTGGCTTTATTTTGCAGAATGACAGTTGTGATTCAGTGAGGGGTCAGGTGCTGATTTGTGTCAAGCTAGCAAGTGGAGCAACCTTGTCCAGAGTGAGCAAAGCAAAAAAGTGGATGACTTGCATAATATACCTCAGCTCGCGGAGTCGGTGTCACGATACTCTGACCAAATCAGGTATTAATTTCCGCCATTGTGCCACTGGATATTGCATTAGCCTTTAAGTCTTACTGTCGAGAAAAGCCCATTGGTTTAAATTATTCCTCAGTGGGGCAAGTGGCAAAGTTGGGCCTCTCCAAAACAGCCGTTTTAAAAGTGACAGGGAAAAGTGGTGACCGGTTGTACTGTACTACCTGAATGAATCATTTTCAATAAAAGTCAATAATCTTGTATGGACTATTACACAGATAAAAATCAAGATTCTTGCATTTATCTTAAATTCATGAGTGAGCTACTCAAGTGAAAAATGTAGCTATATTTTTGTCACTTGAAATATAGAATGTGGAATAGAAGTCAATTATTTATGGAGTCAGGGCAATAATTAACAGTGGCTGATTTGGTGATTGTGAAGAGTACATTGAGTTAGAACTAAACATTTCTCATTTGCAAAAGCCAACTATAGAAAGCACTACACTACCAACAGATGTATGACAAAACTCAACTAGGCAGTCAACATAACCAAAGATGATCATCTTTGATTTCTTTTTAATTTTAATTACTATTTAAGTTAAAAGCTTAATATTGGTATCGGAAAGTATAAAATCCACACCCACTGTGTCAGTGAATTACTGTAACCATGCCAAGCTAAAAAAAGCATGCTTTCTACCAGCCCACCCAGCATGCCACCTGGTGCAGCCATCACTCTGCAAATGTGCTATTACATGTTACACCCACAACGAATGCCACCTCTTTGGCAGCTTGAAAAGAGGTATATGTCCAAAAAAGACTGCTATTGAAAGGCTATTTAATGGGGTATTGCAAAGTATTTGATCGTGTCTTTGCCAACAATATCCTTTGCAATTAATTAGTTTATTTCAAACAGTTTATAAAACATGGGAGGTAAAAATAAAGAATATAAATAACTGATTAGTACATCCTCCTTTTATCTCTGAGGTTGCAAATTTGAATCTGTGCTCTGGCCTTCTTGTGTCAAGTTTGCATGTTTTTCCTGTCCCTGTGTGGCAAAAATGTATGAAGACTCCAAATCATCCAATGGCTGGAATTTGACTGTCACTAGCTGTTCATTTATAGCGTATGTTGCCTGCGATTGTACCCTACTTCTTGCTCAAAGTCAGCTGCCATATAACGATGCCCGCAATCCTAATGAAGAATATAGATCGACGGATAGATGCAGAGTGAAAAATGCATCCTCAATAACAACACAACTTTTGCTAGTGTCTTATAAATGTGAATACAAAATAATACCATGTACTGTAAAAAAAAAAAAAAACATTCACTAGACAGCCGAAACAAAGTGAGTTATTGGATTTTGGCCACGTTTCTCTCAGTATTCAAGATTCAAGATTCAAGATTCAAGAGTTTTTTATTCGCCATGTTTGAGCGTGCCAAACAAGGAATTTGACTTCGGTAGAAACACACCCTCTGTTCAACATTTAGGTGACTAACAACATTCAGGACATGTGAATAATGGCAAAAGCAGTGTAGACAAATTCAAGAAGGTGTGAGGAGCAGGATGTTATTGCACAGCAATTTCGAGTCTTGATAAGCTTTCTCATGTCCTTTTTTGCTATCAGCTTTCGGGGGACAGTGATGCAAAGTCGCAGGTGATTAAGCACTGCAGTTTGGCTCGCAGTTTAGCACTGATGCCAGTATGTTTCTTCCTGATCCATCACATTCTTTCAAGGCTTTCTATGGATGAAAAATAGAGCTACTTGCTCGGGAGTCAATGACAGCGTGCGTGTGGGGGGCACAAACTGTTTTCTTAAATTAAAAGTTTGATAACATTGGTTTTCAACTCTTTCACAAATCCATCTCTTGTTCCGTGTGAAAGAGCGCGTTATTCACATAGACACTGCAGAGTGTGTTTGCATTGTTAGAAAACACAAATGTGCACAAACTAAATGTCTCACATTAAGGACACTATTTTCGTGACCAGCGTGAATCCAGCACAGCGTGTGACGTATCTCTACGGGGGAGGGACTTGTTGGGACCAATGTTGGTAATATTGCAGATGAGCGCTGGATGACAAATCTGCTTGAGTGGTCACAGACAACTTCAACCATGACCAATCAAGGAGCTCCTTTCATCAATTTAAATGTGGTTCACTAGTCATGCACCACCATCTTAAGGCAAAAAGAAGCTCATCTACGCCATTCACGATTGTTTGTGTGCCCTCCCATAGCTGTTCTACCCAGTGGGCTCATTTTACAAATAAAACACATAACAAAACTTTCACATATTTTGATTTAAATGCAACTTGCTAGACCAGCAAGCGTTGTTTTTTGGGAGATTTAAGTTTTAGCTCGTCTTTCTGCCATTAAATTGTCACTTCATCTCCAAAACGCCAAAGTGCCAAATTGGCAAACATGCAGTAGAGAACAATGTGTTATAAATGTCTGCATGGCATTGAAGGTAAATTAAACATGTTGTAGCTTTAGAAGAGTTGAGGATGGCAAATGGAGGATATTATGTGACAGACCCTCCCAGAGGGTGTAACAGAACCCAACGTGTGTATGTCCTTGTGCATCTGTTAACCATCACACGCTGGGACACAGTACCATTGAAAGTGATGAAAAGGCTACCAATCTTGGGACTATACGTGGTTGTTATAAAAAGGTAAATGTTTAGCAAAAAATAATGAGCATCCATTGTACATTCACTCTCCAAAAATGTCTCAAAATGTACGTATCTATATGGAAATGATTATGATCTTGTCTCAGTTTACTCATAAATGTACTTTGTGCGACATCTGGGCCTGTTTAACTTAACTAACTTCACTATGAGAGGATTCTAGTTTGTCTGAAAAACATCAATGCTTTTTATTGACATATCACCAAGGAATAAAACATTACAAAACACTAACATCCCAATGGCGCTGCAATACGTTGCTAAGTGAAAACATTTAAAATGCTGTTATTATTGTTATTATTATTATTAAAATGTTTTCACTAACTGATTCACTGACTGACAGACTCTACAACACGTGCAGCACCTCATTATGTGTTGGTTTCCTTCTGTTTCGTCTCTACCGCTTCTAGTGGCAATTGTCTTTGTCCTTGTTTGTCTGTTATTTATCCATTTTTATATTTAGCACTTGTTTCTTGTATTCTTGTACGCTGCTGTGACAAGACAATGTCCCCACTGTCAGATACAGTACATGAAAGTGTTGTTTAAAAAATATATACTTTGGTTCCCTGCGACCTTGAGTGGCGCCTCATAAATAAAATGTATTATTATTACTACTTTGTCTAACAATTTCCCCACAACAACTAATGTTCAAGAGACCACTTCAGTCATCATTCACAATAATTCTTGGATTTTATTGATGTATGAAGGGATATTGAGTCACCAAGTTTATAACCACTATATACAAAGAAAACTAAAATGAGTTTTTCCATAAAGACTTTTATCCGCTGTTTTTTGTGTGTTTTACATTGAAGTAGAAGTATCAATACAGGAGGATGCAATATTGATTTTTTTTCTTGTAATCTTAAGGCACCCTGTACTTCATTAGGCAGATGAAAAAACTGCCATAGTCATTCAGTGTCAGATTTAAAAAAAATGCCCTTTGTATCTGGTATGGTGCAAAGATGTTTGGAGGAAGAAAAATGAAAAGGGCTGACACTGAATCAAAGCTGTGCCTGCGGGCATAACAGTACACCAGCCCCAGATTTGTCTTTGTCCCATGGTAGCATTAAGAACACTGCTCGCTTCTTATTCCACACAAACAAAAATAGATAGTACGCTAACGTGCAAACAACTAGTCTAGATTGTCTTGTCAGCTTTTAGTTACTTAGATTTCAAGACATTGGATGACTAAAAATAGGTCACACGGCAATTTAAACACCACTCCATGGCTCCAGGTGTTTCCGGGCTAACAAAGATGTGCTTCTCATCTGGCAGTTTAATCTGAACGTTTGTCCAAAATGCTATAACAGATTTAAGTGTGACTCCCGTATTAGGAACAATCTATTCTGGGCAGTTGGGCGCCATATTATTTACGTGTGACTCTCCCGTACTAGGAATAATCTATTCCAGGTAGTTGGTTTACGTATTATTTGCTCAACTTTCCGAGCAATGGGTCCTATAAAAAAGTAAATGAAACATCATTGAACATACTTTGATTTCCATTGCAGTTAGTCTGCATCCAGACAACTCATAAGGCGTGGGTGTATCAAGACACAATTTTATAAACTTCGGTTCAAAATTCGGAGGAGGCATTGTATTTTGTTTGATTCAATCAACAACTGTTTACACTAATCAAACTCATTTATTCTGCACTTATAACTTATTTGTCATTGATTTTTAATCAATCAATAAATAAATAAATAATAAACTGACGTGGGTGGGTGGGAGAGCTATTTAAATAACGATACTGGTATAATTACAGAAAAGTGTTTGTTGTGAAAAACTTTTTAAAAAATCCCCCCATCGACCACTTCCACTCCAGAGATACAGTCCACGCAAACACATGCACAGGCTGAGTACAAAACATGCCATCCAAGCACAGTTCTCTGACAGCCTTAGGTTGTCACAAAGATGATGAGGTCAGCGGTTTAGGGGTGGAGCTGGATCCTGATTGACAAAGACAGCCCTGACAGACTCCCCACTAGTCAACCAGTCTCCCACTGGACTCATGGTCACTGCGTTTCTGTGTGTGTTTGTGTGTGCATGTGTGTGAGTGTATGTGTGTGCATGCGCGCAGGAGCGTGCGTGTGTGTGTGTGTGCACGCGCGTTTAACATCACTGACAGATTTTCCTGACGATGTCTGTTTTTTTTTTAAATGAAAGGCTATCTTCTATTGGGATTTACAATGGCCCTATTGTATACCAAGGTGTTGAAATTTAGTACACTGACTTGAGTACAAGCCAAATAATATGTAGAATTATTTTAGCTCTTTCAAACCTTAGCTATGAAATTAAATAAGTAGTTTGTCCTAACAGTACCATAAGTTAGACATAACGTTTCCATGCTTACAGCCCAACTGCCGCTGCAGATTTGAGTTTGGCCTTAACAGTACATATTTTGGGTCTCTTATTCTAAAAATATTATTTTTGGTTAACTATTTGTTAGGGGGCACTTGACACTGTTGACTGCAGAAAGACTGTTATATACAGTAAACTGGTTACTTTTTTAATCAAGTTGTGTGAATGAATGAATGCTTGAATGAATGCTTGAATGAATGAATGAATGAATGAATGAATGAATGAATGAATGAATGAATGAATGAATGAATGAATGAATGAATGAATGAATGAATGAATGAATGAATGAATGACCTTTATTGTCATTTTACAATGCAATTGTATAACAAAACAAAAACAAAACTTATTACTCAGGTGGGGACATCCGTAGTTTGAAGTTGAAAGTAAAACTAATCGAAGACAATCAATTGATATACACAAAAGGGGAAGTGAATTATTGCTCGCTAAGTGAAAATCACGTTATTCACTAACCCATACACATTCTGCTGTTTCTTTTTTTTTTTTGGATAGGTCATTTGGGTAGATACTGTATGTGTAGCCTACTGCTTTCTCATGTTTTCACATTAAGTTAGTACATTTACTCTTTCCTGGTTATCATTTCTCCTTTATTAGGATTCCTCTGGCTTGAGGCGTGGGCCCACTCAATCAAACTACACTATTGCGAGCATTTTAGAAATCGAAAGACTGGAGTGTGTGACGCAAGACTGATATGTGTGAAGAGAGCCGGTTGCCAGGTCATGCTGAAAATAGTACACTTAGCACCATCAGCAAAGTGATGGAACACATCTGTGTGTGTTGTTTTTGTTGTTTAGGAAAACGCATTTGTGCGACACTTCATCATGGCGCAGTGAAATAATTTAAATTGTAATTACAAGGCTGAGTTCATTTCACAGCATTTAGTTCACACAAAATGACCCCATTTTATTATATTTTATTTACCATGTTGGATGCGAAATCAATTCAATTAATCCGTCAAAGGGCTCATGTTTCACTTTAATTAATATGATTATATGTGACAATTTGGTAAATGTTATCTTGCTGAATTGTCATTGTTCTCTTTGACATGGCAACGTTAATGGTTGAACAAACGGGCCATTTCAGGGGTTTCCTGAATTTGAACATTTTTGGTTTACAAGGATTCCACCTGATGGCAGCGAATACAGCATTACAACCTTGCAACCTTCCTGATTGATTTATAAATAATTTTGAGTCATTCTATTACTGTAATCATAAGTTCATTACATCTTTTGGTATGTCTTTGCAAGGCCGCATTGGTCATTAACTGTCAATCATTTACATTAATTATGCAATGCGTACATTTTTTGCACACATTTGTGGAGAAATGCATGAGCAATCGCATCGTGGGTTTCGCTTTTGTGCACTACTTAGAGTTCTGTATTTTTTTGTGCAAGGTCGTGGATATTATCAATAAGTGGTAGAAAGAATGATTGGCTTGTGATTGCAACAAGTACAGTTTGGGCGCCAATGTGTGTGATCATGCATGAAAAGGTAATCTGCGGGCGATTCATCGACTCACTTAAATAATGTAACTTCAGTATGTCCTTATTATCAGTGTAACATTAGGGATAATGGCAGAATGGGAAGTCTGGCTTTGGGGCCGGATCCAATTTGACTATCGCCAACGTTTGCCCCGTCCTTTTAATATGCATACAACCATTGCAAGGTTTGAGTGGTGAAATTATTTATATTTATCATTTTGAATTGATTTTAAAACACTTTCCTAATCCACTGTTTGTAACATCCTGTAGCTGCCAGCTGCTTGTCCCGGGGCACATTTACCTTTGCACCCTCCCCCCTTGCTATTCAAACAGAATAGAAGATGTTACTGTTGTCATGCCATGTTGTTTTTTACTAGCCTATGGGCCAGATATGATTAAGATTGCTGAACTCTGCTCTAGCAGCAAATGACATACATTTTTCACCAGACCAGTGACAAAAAAAAAAAAAAATAGGGAGTGGTTGCTGCAGTTTGTAGGGATGTAGATTGACAGGAATGAATAATGAATAATATTTTTTTTATCTGTTTCCATAAAATTGCTTTTGGAGTTAAAAATGAAAAAAGAAAATAGTAAAACAGCAGCTTTGTCGGTATGCAGCCAACCTAATTGGTTGGTTCCTTGACAATATCAATAATGCCACTGCAATGGAAAGTAGCAAAATATCATTTTGTCTTCTTTTTATGAGTGTGTCATAGCTGCTCTGTGCACCAGTCTCCTCATTGAAAGCTGACTGAGATCAATGACATCACTGTTCAACTGACTCAAGAGACCTTGCTATGATGCATGGGCCTATTGAGGTGTGTACTGACGCTTGTGTATGTGGTTGCAGCAGTGTGTATTGGCGAGTGAACAGAGAGGCTAATTCATAATCATGACAGGAAATACTCCATCATATTGTAGTCATCTTTAGCAAACAGTGGGGTGGAGAGAAGGGACTAAGAGAAATGGAAGGAAGGAGAAGGACAGGCAGTAGATTGAAAGAGATGAAGGTAATGTGAGACAAAGACGGACGGATAAGCCACAAACAAAAAGATGAATTAAGCTAATTCAACTCTCACAACTATCCTTAAGATTAATTAGCACATTTGTAGTGTGCCAGTCATCTTATCCCAACTATTACAAGCAGAGGAGGACCAAATTAGAACAAAAAAAGAACGGTTACCGAATAGTGTGCAAAAAGTGATCAGTTTTTGCTAAGGATTGATTGTGAACTAGAAACTCAGATACAAAATGATGAATAAAAATGTAAGGATTATAATCTATCTCAACATATCATACCTCTGTATGATCACTGTGTTTCAGCATTTACTTTACAATACCTTAACCTACAAACTAAACTAACCTCACTAATTACATTTGAATGATGATAAATGTTCTTTCTTGAGGAAATGCATTTAACTAAAGACTAGTATAGCGCACTAATAGTATCGTGGTTCCTACTGTATGCAGACAATGTGGAATCAGTTCCCACTTTGTTAGCATGAGTATGAGTATGTTTGTAAACGGTTCTGTCTCAATCTTCACTGTGGTTGACTGACTATCAGTCAAGAATATATTCTGCCTCTCGCCCACAGCTACTTGGGATATGATCCAACCTCCAATCCGTAACAGAAACATTTAAATTGGATAAATGGACTGTAATGCAGATTATATCATGCACAGCAACTCAGTAGTCAGATGTTATCATGTTCTGCATGTATTAAATGGAATAGTACAATGTAGCCCGGTTGTACTTTTTCACGTGCCGCACTTTTGACGACCTAACATTGTGTTGTTCTTTTTCTCCTTCCATGTCCCTCACTCCCGTCAACCTGTTGGGCATCTCTCTTAAATGGACCACAGCAATAACATAAATGTTGTACATCAGCACAATCGAACAAACCCACTGGCAGTAAGCATAGGCGGGGTGACGACATAACAAAACTTGTACGTGGTGAATTGTGTCGTATTCATTTTCACCCAGAACAATGAGGTTACTCCCCAAATGCAAACATGTGTATCTTGTGTTTGCCCACTCAAATTTCCCGATACACTGGTATGAATATTTTCTTTTCCCATTCCAAGTCTTTCTAAATTACGCACTTTCAGGATCAACGCAATTCCCAAATTCTGGACCACAAAGGCCACGTAAAATTGAGGCTTTGCTGTATTTATGTATGTACGTATGTAGGCATGTATGTATCAGAAATATTGCAAAGATTCCCCCAAAGGGCAGCTGTTGGGGAAGCACTGGAGCTTTACATTTGAAAGTATCTAGTTCCATATAGTAGGGGTGTAACAAAAAATGTACATAAAAGAATCACAAGTAGGTGTCATCAAATACTTTGGTATGTATCAAGGGCAAGTATTATAATATTTTCAGAGCAAATAAAGCATGTCAGGTGACATTTAGCCTTTGCAGCCGCCCCCAGAAGTAACCCGTTTACTTCTGGGGGCGGCTGCGCTCCCTCAGATAGACTGAAGGACTCAGCAGTTTGGAATGACCTGTTATTGGCTCGTTGCTTGTGCTGTATCACTTTGAGAGGAGTCACTGTTGGTGGTGTTCAATATTCTGAGCGTGAATGACTGAGGGAAGACCGCAGGGAACACCAGGGCATGCGTGCCTCAGAGGCAGCTGGAGAATGATGATAGAGAGAAAGCATTTTTATTTGCTCAGTTTGCTCTTTTCACACTCAACAAAAACATGTGAATACGCTTTCAAAATAAAGCTATAGGGGATATTTACTGGAACGTGAAGTAAGGGAAAAACTCCAAGTTAGACTAAACATATGGTAAGTAGATGAACCAAATGGGGCCAACACCTTTCAAGCTACAGTACATGTACCATACGTTACGGCCTACACCATGCATCAAAAAAAAATATATATATATATGTACACACCGCTTACAAGACTATGCCGCGTCCACTAGTGTGCTCATCGTAGCCCGAAGTTGGCAATGGTGTGACACAGGTTGAGTTGATGATGACAAACAAAGTAGATGATTCGTATTCAAAACATCCAAACCTAAAGTCAAAACAGCTCTAAGTGTTTCCACAGAGCAGAGTGAATGTCTGTGTTTTAGTACTCTTGGATGTTTTATTGTTGTGTTTGTGTGCAAATTGCTGTTTGATGCTTTACAAATTCTGCAATGACGATGCTAAATTTCATTAGCGCATGTATTTGGCCTTCCAGTCTATATTACCAATAAGATAATGTTCTTGTATGTTTTAAATGAATATTTATTGTGACGACTAAACAGTTCATAGCAAGAACACATTGGATCTCATTTAGAATTGTTATAGAGAATATAGAGGAAAATAATTGCCAGTCGTAGGAATTAAACATCAGTAAGACACAGGTCCAAGGAACAAAACAGGAAAAAAATACTGCTGTAGGTGCAATAAAATATGCACAACATTTTTTTCAGGATTCAGTGGATTCAGATAACCTTTCAAAGGACAAGTCATTTGCATTTAACTTGAAGTTGTGTTTTTTGGCATAATGGGAGTGTGCACTTGAGCAGAGCAGATCTGAATACCGATTCACCCTTTCAGGCTTTGTGGCTACAGGTCACAACCCACAACCAATAGATGATGCTCCAACAAAACTGTGAATAGGAAACTTTGCAATCATGAAAGCGGCACTGATGAAAAGGAAACACACTCCAAAAAGAGGAGCAAGTGGTAGAGCTGTGGTTATGATACTCTACCACAACAGTGTAGATTCACTACTAAAATCAAAATGAGATCGAAGCTATGTGGTCTAATGACAACTGCTGTATTGATTGTATTACAGGTGGTATAGACTTCTATCTCAGTGGTTAGCACTGTCTGCTCTCAAGTTGCTAATGGGTGTGTGAATGGGTTCAATCACTGAGTAGCAATAAATGCCATGGGTGAGAAAAATAATAAATAACATTATTAAAATAAAATAAATTATAAATACATTCAAATATGTGCATGTACTATGTTATATTCATGTATATTTTATGTACATATATATTATATAACATACCGTATTTTCCGGACTATAAGGCGCACCGGACTATAAGGCGCACCTTCAATGAATGGCCCATTTTAAAACTTAATCCTTATATAAGGCGCTCCGGACTATAAGGCGCACCATAATGCATCGTGTCAGATTGTGAAGTAAGATGGCGGCGCGTGCACACGCAGCGGCCTCTCTCTGTCCCGAACGGTGTTTTGTTTTGTCGTTTAATGTGGGTTTGTCCGACAGTTCTGTGTGTTCGTCTCGTCGCACCGGGTTGTGCTACGAGTACAGCGGGCTGGTTCTGCTCGACATCGGCGAAAGCGAGTTTTGTGGCAATCTGGACTTTGAAGCGGGGACATTAAAGGCGCTCGGTCTGCTCCGTCCTGAAGCGTCGGAAGCGGTGTGCGAGGAGGCTGAAGAGGGGCGAGAGCGGGGGCGTCCGGGCCAGGCTGGCGGCCAACCCAGCTCGCCCGGCCGTGCCTTCCTTTCTTCTGGCGAACGTTCGATCGCCGGGCATCAACATGCCTGCTGAGATATACGAACCGGACAGTGCGTAACTGCTGTGCATCTGGAGCGGCTAGCGTGCTATCGGGCGGACCGGGCCATTGTACAAGGGGGAACATCGCGAGGAGGTGGAATGCGCGTCTACATCTGTGACGAATGGTGCCGGGACTCTGTGGTGGGATGCAAGCACTGCTCGCCTCTGGCGAAGTTTGTGATCTCCAGGCTTTTGGGGTCCTGAGCTCTCTCCCCCGTTGTTTACTTGTATGTTACTCGTGTACTGTGTCTCGTCACCGTGGGATGGAGGAAACGTAATTTCGATTTCTTTGTGTGCCTTGGCATGAAGGAATTGACAATAAAGCTGAACTCTGATTTTTAATCCAAATCAAATCATTCTCCATTTTATCTTTTTTAGTTCAACTTCAGACGCAACAAATGACTTCATAATCACAAAATAATGATCCATAGTCTTTTTGATTCATGATTCATAGTCTTCAGCAGGCCACTTATGCTTGATTTCATGACACAATGCTTCGGGCCAGTTTGAATTTAGGAATTTAGTCCATATATAAGGCGCACTGGACTATAAGGCGCACTGTTGGCTTTTGAGAAGATTTTAGGTTTTTAGGTGCGCCTTATAGTCCGGAAATTACGGTACATAACATACGTATGTAATATGTTATAATTAGAGTCGTGCCCACATTCTGCGATGTCCGCTCTTTTATTAAAAAACGTTTAACTTTGGCAGCTGTAGCCAAAAACTTTTCTAGGTTTGATTTCATGATGATAATTATGATGATGTATAGTGGGGAAAAACATCATTGTGCAAAACCAAAGGCCTAAAGAATCTAGTTTT
Source organism: Syngnathus typhle (assembly GCF_033458585.1). Classification (NCBI taxonomy): domain Eukaryota; kingdom Metazoa; phylum Chordata; class Actinopteri; order Syngnathiformes; family Syngnathidae; genus Syngnathus; species Syngnathus typhle. Next base: position 8,953,460 of record NC_083738.1, on the reverse strand, counting down.
AGTCTTGTATCCGTAGAGTGACCCTGTAAAATGCAGTCTGATGTAAAATCTCAGTCTAAGATTAGAATGAGTTTAAAAACTTGATAGCTCGACTTTAAATGTAAGCAGGTTTGAGATATAGTCTTCTGTTGGTCTTTTTAAAATCAACTTAAAGGCTTCAGATGCACAGATAGCATTAACATCCATCCATCCATTTTCTGAACCGCTTAGTCCCCACGAGGGTCGCGGGAGTGCTGGAGCCTATCCCAGCCGTCATCGGGCAGTAGGCGGGGGACACCCTGAACCGGTTGCCAGCCTATCACAGGGCACACAGAGACAAACAACCATTTGCACTAGCACTCACACCTAGGGACAATCTGGAGTCTTCAATCGGCCTACCAAGCATGTTTTTGGGATGTGGGAGGAAACCGGAGTGCCCGGAGAAAACCCACGCGGGCCCGGGGAGAACATGCAAACTCCACACAAGGAGGGCCGGAGGTGGAATCAAACCCGCACCCTCCTAACTTGAACAGTAGAATTGAACATAAAGCTTGTGGGATCAGGAGAAAGCTGTAAATAGGATGCATCATTAAGTAGGAGTTAAAACTGGGGATTCTTATCGTCTGAACTTTATTATAATAAGATGAGATATTTGATTTGTTTATTTCAGCAAGTACATAGTCAACACACTAGTTACAACTTCATTTCACATTTTGTTTTACATGACTTGAAAAGAGAAGCGGGTTGAAGCAATTCTGCTTATTTAGTCCCATCCCGATTTCAACCATATTCCTAGTAAAGTAGAAGTAACATAATTTATTAAAAAAAAATAGTTTGAAACATAAAATAACAATACGAAAATATAACATAAAACAATGGCAATAATATAAATATAACTATCCCTCCATATGCCTTGTTGATCAAAATGCATAGTACAGCCAAGGTAATTAAAGTGCAACTGTCAACTAGTCAGGAAGAACACAACTTCCATTTGAATGAGAGGATGGCGAATAAATCAGCTGTTTTCTCGACTCGAATTTATGTGGCCAAGAATACAGTGGCATTTTTATCATGTGTGCTTACTGTGATGCGGCCTGGGCTTGACAGGAGTGTGGCATATGTGTGGGAGACAGTGTGACGAGTTGCAGGCTGTGAGGGTGTTTGTGGCATATTATATGTCAACAATCGCAGTTGTGCAAATGACACTTAAGTCTTTGTTAACAATTTAACGGTTAAACATTGCACGTGTGAATTGCACCCGCGAGACCATATTAGAGTGTGTCTGTCTTTGATTGTGCATGAAAACTGTAGTTATTCCTACCATGATCTGAATTTAATGGAATGACAGCATGTTGTTGCCATAACAGAACCAGGGTGCATGGCCATGACATTGATTTTTTTTGCTACATTAATAAAGTGCAACCGCATACTGACAAATGCCACTGCTCCGCCATAATGTCATTTAAATGAATTTGGGAGAATAAAGTTGAATAATGGATTACATTTTAGGAGATAAATACATTGCCTATGTTGAATGGATTTTAAAAACATACATTTGTTTTAGGTTGAACATAAGCAACATAACTAAAAAGTCTATGCATTTACTCCTGCCACACCAAAGATTAGAATGCTCAGGTTTGATTGACACAGTCAGGCATGAATTCATTTCAATGTTTTAGCAGCTTTTCTAATATATTCTAAATTAAATTAATTGTAAATTTATAGAAGCAGCTGTGAGAATGTTGCAGTGTAGTTCTAAAACAAAGCAAACTGTAAACAAAATAATAATCGGTTTAATCAATACCACTCGAATGTGTCAATTAAGATTGAACGTTATTGCGCAGCATTTGTAAAAATGGCATTTTTAACAGAGGAATTGCATCGGAGCTCGTTAGACTGTGGGCCTTAACCAAATGACATGCTATTTCAGTGATACGCAACTGATGCTCCATTGTGCCCTGACTACGGTCTAAGTGGGCCCTTGATTATACCCCCAAGTTGTGATACACTGATGGAAAACTGTAGTCCCCTCCAGTTTTTAAAGCGTGTTAAGTCAAGTCATTTGTATTTGTCCAGCCCTTAATCACAAACATGTCTCAAAAGGCTCGAGAAGGTACCACAGATCGGAGGTACCCCATTCCAGGACGACTAGGCTGCAAAGGATGCAGAGTGGGCAGCATTGAACACACAATATGAAAACGAGCCAAAGAAAAAGTCAAAATGAAGAGCTGCAGGAAGGTGTACTCAGTTGTGTCAAACTTTTCAAAAGACTCTACCAGCACTGCTGCCCTGCAATTGGCCACACCTACCTTCAACATTCCTTCCACAACAGTGATGCATACTAAAATCTAGCAGCTTGGCTCAGTGGCCGTCTCCCAACGCGGTTGGGGGGTTTTATCCCCAGGCCTTGAGCAAGACACTGAACCCCAAGTTGCTCCTGATGGTATGTCATAAGTAGGTTAATGAGGAAGCAGTTTGAAGTGCTTTGAGTACTTAAGGTAGAAAAGCGCAATACAAGTACAGCCCATTTACCATTTTTTTTAAAATAGAAAGTGAGAGTTTTTTTTCTAATTTACTGTAGGTGTGATTCACATGCCTTCTGTAAGCCCACCTGCTCCCCTTGGAATTCATAAGAAACTAATTTTTCTGCATGGCAGCTTGTGTCAAGATATAAAAAAGAAAATAAAAGCGTCAGTGTTTTTATTTTTTTGCAATGAAAAAGGGATCATGCAGGATTGTCATCAGACACGCTGAGTTTTATGCAAGTCGGGAAAAAATATTTAATCAAAGAAAATGGAGACAATTATTTGCATACGACTTTCATGCTCCAATTTGCTCATGATCTAAGCTGCAGCTTGAGTTGAGACCCGTCGAGGAAAAATATTGATATTCATCATTTCCGTGAATGTTTTGATCAAAATCAAACTACCTTTTAAAGGTTAATCAGCGCAGATGTTTGTTTTAATGTTCACAGACTATAAAAAAGGGATTAAACTGAATTTATCCATCTAAGATAAAAAGAGAAGTGAAGACACCAAATGGAGAAAAAGAAATGGGAAGACAACAGATTGAGTGAACGTGAATAGTGAGTGAACCGTCAGGGCTACCCTTAGATGTGTTGTTTTAGCATTTAGCCTATAAAGCCCACAAATGAGTTCAATATCTCTATGTGGAGTACAAACTAACAAAATAACGACCAACTAAAATGCTCTAGAAATCAACAACAAAAAACACAGCAGTTTTTACCATACATTTAGAAGTTAAGACTTGTTCTCAACCTTATGCAACTTCATGTAAAACAATAAAAAGTTACTGTTTAACCAAAATAAAATCGTGGTTAAATTACATCTGATACAGTCCAATAAATAAAGTACATTAAAGTAAATTGCAATACTACTATTACTATTATGATTATAATGATTATTATTAATAAAAATGCATTAGTATCATTATCAATGATAATTAATGCGGTGGAAGCCTTTGCATTGACTCCACATTGGAGTGTATGCAAAATGAGTCGGAACGCACATCCTGAACCACTGGTGATTTTGCGCATACTCTGAACTTGCGCGTAGGAATGTTTCCGTGCATTGATCTGAATGAGACCCAATATTTTTGTGAGACAGGTTTGTTTTTTACAGTTCTTGTAAACATACAGGGATAGGGCCCAAGGTTACACATTTTCTGTTGTCACATTTGGCTCCTCCCATTAGGGGTAGGGCCACCGAGTTACTTGCTTTTTTCTGCATCAGGTTTTAAGACAAATGCCTTCATTAAGACATTATTACTTCTCTAGTCTTAGGACCAGTCTTGGGACCAGTCCTGGAGAGCTCCGTTGACTGAATGTCGAGTCACTGGTAAAGATAGCAACTTATACTAATACATCAGTGCCAACTGGATCATTTAATTAACAAATAAATCCTTACACAAGCCTTCAAAACCCTTCCCTATCTCTACTTTGCATTTTCCATCTTAATGCACCATTTACTTGGTGGAAATAATTCCTCTGTCTGATGGAGCAACTCTGACTGACATGGAGGCAAAGAGGGGTCATCAGCTCCAATCTTTCTATCTCTATCCGTGAAGCTTGTCAAGCATGCTGTTGGAATACAAGAAGACATTTCACAGGTGAATTCACACTTAAACAAGGGCACAGAGGGAGGCTCCAGAGCCACGATGAAGGGAGGGGGGATTTAAACGAATGGCAAAGCATTTCTACAAACAATTGCTGTCTCTCTTTCTCTTTGCTGTCGACTGCATGTCGAGCTGAGAATCTCCCAGGCAGTTACTCTCTGGTTCTACATGGCTGCCTTCCAATTGGAATACCATTACACATGGTCAAAGGCACACACACACTCACACACGAGTGGATACTCATACGCCGCACACATCTGCAATGAAACGAATGGATCAATCACATACAGCAAACCCACAAATAGAAAAGGATCATCAAAAGAATCATCTTTTTCCATCTCTGGTCGCTTCTTTGACTGCTCTGTCTGTTGTCGGCTGCATCTGTGTGTTTTTATTCTCACCCGCTTCTTTTACGTCTCGGACACGTGTCACATGAGACAGGTTCGACATGATTTGTATCAGCTGGCATACACACGTTGGAGTAGGGTTGATTTTTTATGTGCTCTGACCCACTGTCTTTGATTTGTCACCTTCTCTGTCGGCACCGTCTCGTTGCTGTTGCACGTTTTGATTTGTTACACTTTCCTACCAGAAGGTTGAGAGGAGTCCGCAGACGCTCGACCAATGTCCTTCAATAAGTGAACAACTGTCTCTGGTGTAAAGATGGTTTCTTAAGCGCAATAGAACCAAATGAATGAGAACTTCCAGAACATTTGCATATTACATTTCAACAGCTGACATTTGGATGACAAACTAACATTGGTCGCTGTCATACCCCAGCCCATACACTGGATTTACTCTCCTTATAAAAGACAATGGCTGCTAAATGCCATATCTCTCTGTGATTGAATGTGACTGTGGGTAGCATGCACATGGGCAGGCTGTTTATTGTCCATTACAGCCATTCAAACGCACAAGAAAATGAAAATGCCAATCTCACCATCTTGCTATCAGTTTTCTTCGAACTCACTCTAACAGTAAACACGACGACATATTTGTTCTTGCTGGTCGCTTTATTACTGCTCTTCATTTATCAGGGGCATTTATTCAATATGACCTTTGATGAAAGACAGTGGCGATCTAGAGAGGAGGAAAGGGCAGTAGTCTGGAAATGGATGGATAGGAGAGTCGGTGGAATTGTGTATGCACTAAAACGTATCATCTGCAAATATATTCAAATCGTTCACACTTTTCCAAATCATCATGCACATCAATAAAATATACGAGAGTTCTTTGAGGATTTCAGCTTATATGCAGGTTTGTCATTGAAGAAATACTAAATGTATTATAAAGGCAGAGCTTTCCATTGCAAGCTTGGCTTGACAATATCACATGCAGCCCTTACCGATGGTACCAAATGTAGTAAATGAACAATAAATCACCTCATTAAATGCTAGATTGATTCAATGTATCCAATAAATCGTGTAAAACAAAACGAGTAACATCTGTATTTAGTTCAATCATATAATCGCATCCCAACAAACTGTAGAAGATAGTGACGTATGAAAGTTAAATTATTTAAATATATATATATATTCAGGTACACCCTGAACTGCTTGACATTCAGTCGCAAGGCACGCATAGACAAACAACCTTTCACACTCACAACTGCACACACGGACAATTTGGAGTGGTCAATCGGCCTACCACACATGTTTTTGGAATGTGAAATTAAACAAAATTCAAACCTAATCACCACTTTTACTCTGCATTTTCATATGCATTGTATTGTTAGCAAAAAGGTCTTATTACCTCATTTATGCAAAAATCTAATAAAACAATTAAAACGGTTTCTACTACCCCTTTTCAAACCAGAATGTTCTACTAAAAATGTTCTACACCACCTGGTTGAGTATTATACTTTGATACTATACTTATACTCTGGTAGAGAGGGAGCAATATAGAGCCATAAATCACTCAAGTTTCAAATATTTGACTAAGCATTTCTGTTTTTCTTTTAGTTTCTTTAGAGACCATTGGGCACTATAAGACCTGCAGTGCGAATCAAGCCTTAAATAATTAAAAGGCTTTTATTACCAAGAGTCAATGTTTTGGGCATATTTTTATTACTTTTCTCAGGCTTAAGCACAATGCATATAAACTTTCAGATGAAAGTGCACGTGTGTGTGTGTGTGTGTGTGCGTGTGTGTGCGTGTGTGTGTGTGTGTGCGCGTGTGCGTGCATGCGGATCCGTGTGTGTGCGAAGTATATGCACATGGCTAATTAGCAGGTGTGTATTGAGGGCAAGATGCAGGGAAAAGTATAGAATAAAATGCAGAGAGGGAGCAAGATGGGGAGGTAATTGGTGCTCCTGTCTCTGAGAAAAGACAGTTTTATTTTTTACCCCATACAGACGCAAGATACTGTGACTGATTCAATGGACATGTAGTTTAAAATTAACACTGTGACATGTGGCGTGCGTGTGTCATATGTGTGCGTCGGCATTCCAAAGAGAAAATGTCCCCAAGGGCCTTCAATGGAAAGTTGAGAATGTGTAAGGTCTATTATGACAGTTGAAATCCCACTTTAGCTTGGGTAATTGTGTGTATACAGTTTGAACTGAATGACGCTGTGACCATGTTTACATGCAATTAATAACTCTTTTAGAAAGTGATTACTGGCTGTATTCGGGTTTTTAAAGTCTGTGTGAAAACACACAGAAACCGCACAGAAATCCAAATGAGTCCTAATTTTTTAAGTTTTTTTTTTTTTTTAAAGTGGTTCAACAGATTATCCTTAAATATTACCAAAACCATCTGTAGGAATATTGACATGGAGGCAACAATCAGTCTGCAGTGTCTTTAAGGAAATATATTTATATAAAGCTTATCACCAACCTTTACCAAATAGTTTGCAAAGCAGTTTCAAAACGAGAGGAAGTGCGTACAAATTAAGCCAAAACTATTTTTTTCTAAACCAGAACATTTGTTGCGTATTGTTTGTTACATATGTTTGTGAACGTGCCTTGACTGAAATTGTCATTTATTTTGTGTTGATAAAAAGATGGTTTTATTTTTCACTTTTTTCTGCCACTTTCATTTTTTTATAGAATAAAATACAAATAACAATTAAATGTAATGAGATTAGCTCAATCTCAAACCGTAACACACAACCCACATCATTATGGCATTAAGGCGCAGTTGTATTGTTCCTGCAAAACAAAAAGATATACCGTATTTTCCGGACTATAAGGCGCACCGCACTATAAGGCGCACCTTCAATTAATGGCCCATTTTAAAACTTTGTCCTTATATAAAACGCACCGGACTATAAGGCGCACCATAAATGCATCATGTCAGATTTTCAATCCAAATCAAATCATTCTCCATTTTATCTTTTTTATTTCAACTTCAGACGTAACAAATGACTTTATAATCACAAAATAATAAACCATAGTCTTTTTGATTCATGATTCATAGTCTTCAGCGGGCCACTTATGATTGATTTCATGACACAATGCTTCGGTCTAGTTTGAATTTAGAAATTTGGTCCATATATAAGGTGCACCGGACTATAAGGCGCACTGTCGACTTTTGAGAAAATTTTAGGTTTTTAGTTGGGCCTTATAGTCCGGAAAATACGGTACTTTCATCCTTCTAGCTTCACCATGAAAAACAACCAGTTGGCTTCGATGCACAATGGATGCATCGTACATAAAATGTTGTTAATCTGCAGCAATCCATCCGCGTTTGATATTTGTATGAAAGACAGTGGGGAAAAAAGAGAAAGATTTCCTCTCATGGTACTGGATAAGAAAATGTACATGAATGTGCTTTGTGTATTTGTGTGGGAGTTACGTATATTCACAAAACGACTTTTGCACCCACTGAGTGATAGATAGTAGATGTGGGGCCTCCACCAGGCTCCTAGCCAACTTCTTTTTTTGTCCACCATGCACACACACACACACGTACATTCATGCACGTACACACACGTACGTACGTACATTAGGTACTTACCAGGAAGGAAGTTAGCATCATCTTTTTCATGCTTGTTGCTAAACTTGCTTGACACTTACTCATATGCATACACCCACTTTTTGAACAACCAAGCCTTAGAATGAGCAATAACAGGCGGCTCGGCTTCTGTCTTCCAGTGACACAAACAAAACCCCTCTGAATTGTGTTTATCTGTTATGTTTTCCTGTTTGGCTCTTCAAGATGTGTAGAACACAAGCAGAATAGTTAGATGCTGATGTCAACGTCAGCAGACTGCTTTTGTCTTGACTTTAAAAACTTGGAAATAGATTGCTCTGGTTACTTGGATTTTACAAAGCGTAAACTGTTGAAACATGTCTTTTGTAACTTTATTATTTGGCTTGTCTTTTTTTGTTGTCATTCAATTTTATTTTTATTTATATTTGCCACTGGCAAGAAGTATTAACTTTCACTATTTACACATCTTTCAGGTTGTATACCAAGCAGTAAAATCGACATTTATGCTAATTAATTTAAGCTTATTAATTAAGACAATATGTCAATTCTACTCTCACACCAAGCCATTCTATACATACAGTATTTTGATTCCATAGGTAGATTTGAATATAATATCAGTGAAAAGGGGTGTGTTAAATGTCCTCAATTTTATTTCCTCAAGTAGTTGCATGAATTAAAAGCATTTGGATCCACATACATTTTTTAGAGTTGTCTATTCATTCGTATCTGGATCCTTATCACCTTATTTCAGGTTACCACTGAACAAAATGAAATTGAATGAACAAAACTTTTTTTGTGTGCGTGGCTATTGTGTAATATTGTCAGCAGCAGTAGCAACAGCATTATTTTACTTTTTGTCACTGCATGCTTTGTTTTTAATCATTGTTCTGCGGTACACGTTATTTTATATGCGAGGGACATAAATATACTCATGCAGATCGCACATGACAGAAGCATGGGATTACATTTGACACAAATATTTTGGAAAAAAATGAGAACATGCATATTTAAACACCTGATGTCTTTGTGAATCCTCACATACATCAAACATGCAACTGCTCAAGGTCATTGGTTGCTGCACTATGTTCAAAGCTGTATATAAAATCACACACTCACACTTTGCTAGATTAAAATCATTACATTTGCTCTCTCGTGAAATATTAACATATATTAGGTCCGGGGAAATATCCTGGCTTTGTTGACGTTGAAATTCTCATTGCCATCATTACTACAACAAGCGCATGATTTCATTGAGGAGTTATGATCCTGATTAGTGCTTTCCACCTCTCATTTAAAAGCCAGATGTGCATTAAACTATTCATCTTCCCAGATCTCCCCCCAAGTGAATGTTGTCACCATAATTAGATTACCTAAATTCCTCCCGCTGCTCTAGTTATAATTGCTATGGTAGCTAAAAAGCCAAGACAAAGATGCTGTCACTGAAATATTAAAGACACAGTTTGTCACTTTGGGGCAATTCAAATTAGGGATTGTACCATTTGTCTTGAGAAAAATCATTACAGAAAGAACAGGTCCAATTGATATTTTAATGTAGTTTAATGTAAACTAGCCTACAATTTATTTACTTCAGGAATGCCGGTAAAGAAATGTTGCTGTTTATATAGTTAGCGCTGAAATTATTTTATGCTCTTACACTTAATGTTTTTTTTCACAAACTCGGACTAAAATCGAATTGTGAGAAGGAAGTTTTCAAAATTTACTGGAATCACAGCGTGTGCCCGTCATCTCAATCGATTGAGTACTCCAAAATGCCTGTAGGTGTGAACGGTTGTTTGTCTATCTGTGGCTGGCAACCAGTTCAGGGTGTCCCCCGCCTACTACTCGAAGTCAGCTGGGATAGTCTCCAGCACACCAGCGACTCTTGTGTGGAAGGGCAGTTCAGAAAATGGACGGGTGGATGTTTTGAGTCCTTATTGCAAGGTGTTCAAAATACAGAGTATGCCGCAGATTTAGAATATCACTGCCGTAATGGACCTGTAGACATCAAAATGGCTGTTAGTACTTCACACAGATTGAAGGTTAAGTGCCATGAAAACGTAATGCCCCACTTAGTGAATTATTTATTTATTTATTATTGGCAAATGTGTCACGCGTTAATGTTTATGACACACAAGCAAATTGTACTACCACAAAGAGAGAGCCCAAGTAAAAGTAAAGGCCTTTTAAGCACTCAGCCCCGCAATGACCTCGCTGTTGCAGATAATTCATTTTTCCCTTCTAGTTTGGTGAATTATGCCATGTATTTACAATCTTACATGAACAACGAGCCTTGTAAAAAAAAACAACATTTGAACAGCAACACAACACAATGAACATTGCTGTGTTCCAATGTGCACATCTGGGTGTAGAAGGCAGCACCTGATTTCTGGCAAAAAGCTTATTGCAGTCTGACTCAACAGCTTGTCTCTTTTGCATTGAGCAGCGGGTTTTCATAGGAGCGCTTAAGTTTCATTTTGCTCCCAAACATCAGTAGGACATACGTAGGTTGCCGTGGCATTGAGTCGCACAACTTGCAGCACGAGGCTTGAGCCAAGGAGAGAAAAAGAAGAAAGAGGAAATGAGGAAAAAAAGAGAAAGGAGCACAAAATTCATCTTTCTGTATTGTTTCCCTCCACTCTACCCGCCCGACGAGGGGTCAGGGGTCGTTGCGATGGTGTTCCATGCTGTGTAATCTCTACACAGTTTAACTTTTTAGAAAGTGTTTTCCCTAACTTGGAAATAACCCAGCATTTGATATATATCATCATATATATCATCAAGTCTTTATTCAAAGATGTTAGTGGCATAGTGATAATATGGGCCGGCACTGCTTCTCCAGGACCTGGACTACATGCTGTAGTTAATGGAAAAGATTCTGCAGTCTTCCAGGAAATCCTAGACGAAAACCTCCAATCATTCCTCCCCTCAAGCTCAAGAGCTCTTGAGTTAATAAAGTAGGACAATGACCTGAACCATAACAGCAAGTCCACCGTACGTCTGAATGGCTCAAAAATACACAATATAAAGGTATGACCTAATTGCACACCATGCTAAAAAATCCTTCAATATGACAGTTAAAATAATTCGCGGAAGATGAGTGGGTCTAATAAAAGGATCACGGAAGCTTAATTTCAGTCTTCAGATGCAATGCACACTGGTTTGGATTTTTTCCCTTGTCCTTTACAAAAATCCATTGTATATTCACTTGACTTACTTAGTAATGTATTCAAATTCGTGTGATGACCTGAATCATTTAAGTGTGATAAAAATCTAAAATCAGGAAAAGGGCAAAAGCTATTTCACTGCACTAAAAAGCTGCACATGTCATGTCATGTTATTTCTAATCATGCTTCATCTAGTGAGATGAAAACTGAAATGAAGTGTTAAAGAACAGGTAACATTTTTGGATGAGATTGAACTTTATTGAATTTTATAAAAATGATACAAAAAAAACATCAGTCTTAGAAGGAAGGCTGATGAGGCAATTACGTTGCAGCGATTGTATTGTTTACTGCTTGTTTAGCTGAATGACCAATGAAACCCATACCACTGTATTTTGGCATTTGGCCATGACAATCTCTCAAGTGACAGCAAAAATGACTTACATATGTTCAGGAAAGGTCCCCTTGTCAAAACATGCATTTTGGCATAGCCTCTAACTCATTTAACAATATCTAATTAGGACTTTAAAGTGCTCTGAGTAATAAACAAGGAATGTAAGTAGAATATGTGAAATATAGGCCTAACTCTAATTGTTGCTTAATATTCTAGTTAATATTCTAACTTAGCTCATGCTGACATTTAATCATAATAACAAATACATATATATGACTTGTTGAAGAAAATGCTATGACAGTCCAATCAGCCATATTATACGGTACAATGACCGAGGGAGAGGGGTATTTTTTAGTCTTTGCCACTGACTCGACTTCACTCACGGGAGACCGTGGATCAACTCCCTTATCATTTCTGTTTGCTGGCCTCATAACTCCCCCAATGTCTGCCACTACATCCGCCTCCAGTTTGAAAGTCTAATTGAGCCTCAGGGATACACAAGCTAAAATGATGGAGTGGATGATGGGTTTAGCCTTTCAAGCAGACTTAGCTCACTTCAGTACAATCAGTACATTCCATAAATATCCTTTAAAACTCATTTATACAGTCAATAAATATTGTACCAGTGGAGCAATTACATGCAAGCCCTTGAAAACTTCCGGATTGATTTAACCACTGTTAATCCTCAATAGTCCACACGATATTCATAAGGTCCCCATGTATTTCTTCTTTCTTTCTGTGGTCCACCGAAGCCGAGAGTTTATGCATGCCCTTCGAGGTGCTGCCTGGGGATGATGGCGCTGCTTTCCCTGTTTTCCCAGCATTTGATGAAAATAACATGTTTCTGCAATACTCAAAGATGTTAGTGGCAGATAGGTGGCCTGGCCTGCTTTGCCTCTTCAGGATCTGGACAACATGCTAATGGAACAGTGAATTTTGTAGTCTGCCAGAAAATCCTAGATGCGATTGTCCAGCCATGAATCCTTACCCTTGAGCGCAGGAGCTCTTGGGTAATCCTGCAAGATAATGACCTGTAGCATAATGGCAAGTATGCGTCTGATTCCGTCCATATGTCTGATTGGCTCTCAAAAAAGTTTCTGAGTGGCCGAGTTGAGACTGGGATCCAATTGAGATGCTATGGTATGACCTTATCGCAGTTCATGCTCAAAAACCCTTCAATATGATGGAGTTAAAAAGGAGTGGGTCAAATCAAATTACCGTGGATGCTTGATTTTCGTTATTGACACCAAGGGTAGCACAACCAGTTATTAAATTCAGCCGGCAATTACTTTTTAGCGTAGGTTCAGACAAGGTTAGGATTTTTATTCCTTTCATAAATGAAATGATTTGGCTTGACTTGTTTTTTGATATGCCATATTAAAAACTGGTGTGATAATTGAAAACATTTAAGTGTGATAAATAATCCCCCCCCAATCAAAAATTAGAATTTTATCCACCATTCTATCCACCACAGTCTGAGTTGAGGCAATTTTCTGTACGAGTGCAGTTGTATACAGCTATAAATCAAGATTTCAAATATTATTTTCCGTCTTTGAAAGATATTTGCTTTGTTTGTATATGTGGATGGACGTAGAGTTGCACAATGTGATGAATAAACATGATGGTTCTCAGAATTAGGCGACTGAGCAGTTAACACCCAGGTTCACTCTCTTTCGTCAATCTTTTCCTCTATTTCCCCTCATCATTTTTAACACCTTTCTTCATTCGCTCCCTCTTTCTGCTTCTGCAAGCATTTGTTATTTACTGAGGTGGACACATTCTCTGGGAGCTAAAAGGACATTTTCTCACTCACTTTCTCTGTCTGTCTCTACTTGGAGGTCAGAGTCCTACTTGCCAAGAGCAGAGGTGGCTTTTCAAAAACACACAATGCTTTAATGACAAAGGGAGTGTACATACTGATAGAAAATGAAATAGTACTGTGCATCTGTGCGGGATTTGAGCTTGGCTGCGTCACATTCCTTCAAATACTCTCATTTTGTCGTGTTGGTGTGTTTGACTTGGCGACAGAGGATAAAATCGCTATTTTAATGGTTTCATGTACCTGAGTGGCAGTGCTGTCACACAGCTCATTGCATTTTTTCGATGTTTCAGAGATTTCTTAGAGTTGCTTAGAATTGTCTCGATGTCCAAACCCATTCTGATACCACAGTGTGACATTCAATTTAACAGCAACAAGCAACGGTCACATTCTTACTTTTGTTGCTAGTGAAGTGAAACCATACAATATACAAAGATTAAATCCAATGAAGCTATACCCTGAACATGGTTCATGTTTTTCAGCCTAAAATGGGCTACATGTGCTTCTGTAATGGAATTGGACGTTGTTCTGTCAGCAGCCCAACTGCCAAATCATATCTCATTCTGATTGTCCTTATAGATACAAGAGGCAATAGGTGGTGTGGGCAAAATGCTGATAGAAACCATATACAGCTTGTTCTTGAAAGAATCATTGGGCTATCACCGTGGTAGAACTCCCCTACAATCAGAGCCAACACACCACCAGGTGGTGCTTGGTTGACAACTCCACCCCTCTCTTCACCTGAGTGTCCAAGACATGACCACAAACTCGATCATCGAACTGCGGCCTAGACTGTGCTGATGTCCGATGCATGCACGGACATGCTACAACAATGTTTGTTACCGACAATCCGTAACTAATAGAGCCGAAGTCGACTGATCACCACTTCCTGTTTCTGATCAGGCGTGCCGGACCGTTCTTCCTAACCACACCCTTGCTGATATTGTATCATCAGCGCCCTTTCTGACAAATCCAAAATGAAAGGATACCCTACTTTGGTGTATAGGCCCAAACAATCAGGACCTGTTCCCACCACCCAAAAGCAGAATCCAACCTCAAGAACACTGGTACCAGGGTTGAAGTGAGTCTGACTATCAAGTTGAAATCTTTGGACCCCATACAATAGCTCAGACTGTTTACCTGCCAGAGAGGTGACAATCTAGCTTCTTTACCCAGGGATTGGATCGCAAATGTTTCTGCCTTTGGCTGCCACTCAGTTCACACTGCACCCGATCTCCTTGGACCAATGTTGCCCCTTTGGGCTTTACGTGACCATATACAGTAGCCCCCCCGATTGGTTATTACTTTCTGATCGGCAATATAGTACGTACATAAGCACCAACCTAACCCCAGCCTCACCCCGCCCCGCCCGTCCACCACCACCTTCAACAGCTGATTGCTGGTCGGTGAAAAATTTGCACCATCTTGAATGGGACCCTGGTGGAAAAACTTCATTTCCTTGGACCAGTATGTTATTTAGTCAACAGTATTATTAACTAATGTGTTAGTTACTAATTATTCATTGCTTTCATTTATTATGCAAGTTGGTTCAAACTACACTACTCTAACAAATAAAATGTCTTTGAATTGACTTCAAAATGAAAAACAAAACATTTGACAAATTTTAAACGTGTTTTTTGTAAGACTTTTATTTTTTTGAAGTTAAATATTGGATGCATTAAATGTTGACCTTTTTTGATGACATTCACATACTCGATCACAAACATTGTATTTGTTTTTAGTATGAAGATGCCTGAGGCCAGGTCAGGCAAAGCCATTATGTTCTGCATGTTCTCTTTTAAACAAGCACAACTATCTGAAACATAACTGCCGTAATGACCCTTTCAATTATGCATGTGTTATGAGACGATTTGGCAGCCTGACACAAACAACTAAGAGAGAAATGATATGCTAATTAAAGGAATGCATTTATTCAAGGTTATTCATAACACATTGCTGTTTTTCAGCCTATTAAAAGCGGAATATGGAAAGAGAACAATAAATGATGAATACATTTGAGTCACATACTATACACTTAGTATATTAACGTTTGTTTTTTAGAGGAATATTTTATTGCTATTTGCTGTTAAAGACCAAAGTGCAAGATAACAGGCAGATGGACGCACATTTCAGAATGAAAGCTCTTCTGAAAATCAATTAGACTGTGGGGCATAACCTATTAAGTATACACTTTTATTCACGACTGCGCCTTCTTTTAAATGAACACACAATAACAGAGGTCAGTCTTGTAGCTTTCTAACCTACAGCTATTTTTAGTATTGAATTAACTCTGAAGTTGTAGAAGGAAAAGCTTGTACTACGGCATCTACCCAATTACACTGTGTACTTCTGTGTGTATATTCTCTTAGTAGACATCTAGATATATGCCCACTGCAAAAGAGAAGCTCAGCCATCTGTTTTTACAACATTCTTAAAATCTTACATGATTTCCTTCCTAAATTCGGCTTGCTAGTTATTTTCCATCTACTACTCTAACTTTAAAGGAAACAATTCGAAAACATGATCCAGCCAAATATTGACATTTTTATCTAGGGGTGGTTTAACATCACAAAAAAGAGTACCGTTATTTTCGGACTATAAGTCACGTTTTTTTCATAGTTTGGGTGGGGGGGGCGACTTATGCTCAGGAGCGACTTATATACATATATATGTTTTTTTTCACTTTTTGGGGCATTTTATGGCTGGTGCGACTTATACTCCGGTGCGACTTATAGTCCGAAAATTACGGTAAATGCCGTTATGCAAATATGGTATTCTAAATAAGCATGCATATCTGTCTGTCACACATTTCATGCTACAAGTGCACAGCCAAAAAGTTGTTCCAGTCAGTCAGAAGAAAACTTTTTTTTCCCTGAATGAAACAGTCATGGTGTATTTTACTTTGGTTGTAAATCAAGACATTTTTACCTTTCTGATAAAACGGCTGATTATTTCAAAAGTCTGACAGCTCTTGGTAATTGCTCACTGAGAAGTCACAAGACTTGTTCTTTAGCCCATTATACGCACAGGAATAGATCTTTAATTACAGTACAGTAGAGACTAATTGTGTATTTCAAGATAGCATAGATAGGGGCGGCTCGGTGGTGCACTGGTTAGCATGTCCGCCTCACAGTTAGGGTTAGGGTGCCGGTTCGCTTCCACCTCCGACCCTCCCTGTGTGGAGTTTGCATGTTCTCCCCGTGCCCGCGTGGATTTTCTCCGGGCACTCCAGTTTCCTCCCACATCCCAAAAACATCCATGGTAGGCTGATTGAGCATCCCAGCTTGCCCCTATGTGTGAGTGTGAATAGTTGTTTGTCTCTATGTGCACTGTGATTGGCTGTCAACCGGTTCAGGGTGTGCCCCGCCTACTGCCCGATGACTGGGATAGGCTCCAGCATGCCCGCGACCCCCATGGGGACAAGTGGTATCGAAAATGGATGGATGGATGGATGGATGGATGGATGGATGGATGGAAGATCGCATAGATGAACCACATCCGGCACCTGGTAGAGTTATTGTATTTATAGACCATACCATAAAAAAGTAGACACTGCAAACACAACTGAATGACATTGATTGTTGATGACATTACACTATAATCATATTCCCAATATATTATTTCATAAATTTTGAAAGCAAAACCATCATACAAAAGAACATCTTGTCATCAAAATAAATAAACACCACCATACATCGTCAACTACTAAATCAAAGGAGTTATTATCTGCGACTGCAAAACATTGCTATGACAAAATTTCCACAGTGAGTCTACTAATTATGATGCCTGAACAGAATCAACAATGAAAAATCCTGACAAATTATCAAAATGTCCGGCCAGATCAGAGCAACTCGGATGAAAACCTGCATGACACACCTGGCTTTTTTACTTTATTTTCAGAAGTCTGACTTTAAAGTGAGAATTCCCACTTTCTGCCCTTAAAGTCAGAATTCTGACTTTATTCTCAGAATTACCACTTTAAAGTCAGAATTCTGAGAATAAAGTAAAAATCCTGTCACCCCCCCACTTTTTTTTTTTTTTCTTCTTCACTGGTCTTAATCCTCTTCCGTACTCTTCTGTACCAATGGCACTTGTGTCGTGAGAATAGAAAACAATCATCAGCTTATAACTCTCACCACAATTTGTCACTAGTTATTCAAAAAAATCAGACTGAATCTCAAATTTATGGACATAAATTAAAAGGAAAACCTTTTTTCCCAATGGCACCGTTGTGATGAGGTTATAGTCCTCAAAGTTAAAATCATCAATTTGGGGAGTTGAAACAGTTTTAGGCTACTTTAGAGGTCATTCAAAATGAGGGAATGAAGTGATACTTTATATATGACTATTATTAAAAATGTCTCTACGAATGTGTAGTTTAAGCCGCCCACCCCCCAATCTACTCCCTTCTGTGGGTCACTAGTTATTAACCCCAAGACAGTCACCTTGACACATTGTCTCATAACACACAAAAAACGGAGCCAGTGCGTACACACACGTACTTTTCAATCTTTATCAGAGCTCTGTGACCCGGCACATTGCATGAATTGAAAACTATCAATCCGAACATGGATCAAAAATTAGATTATGCCTCATTGTATGAGTAGCCGTTTTGTTTGATTGAGTCACCACAAAAGTATGGTTTATAGGTTATCAAAATAAAAGTCAGGGGATGTAATGGTCCACAAAACTGCACTGTGATAAATTTTAGACAGATATTAAAGTGGATTTAGGATTAAGTAAATAATTGAATCAGCTTCTATAGAAATGAGTGTTGTACTCTCACTCTCATCGGACTGATCTAGGACGGTAATGAGACTGCGTACAGACAGGAGGTGGAGTGGCTGGTCCACTGGTGCAGACAAAACTATCTGGAGCTGAACCCGCTCAAGACCGTGGAGATGACAGTGGATTTCAGGCGAGACCCTTCACCACTTTTACCCCTCACTATCCGCAGTAATACTATTCTCTCCACAGACACCTTCAAGTTCCTGGGAACCACAATCTCTCGTGACCTGAAATGGACCGGCCACATAGACTCTGTCCGGAAGAAGGCACAGCAGAGGCTGTTCTTCCTGAGACAGCTCAAGAAGTTCAACCTGCCGCGAGAGCTTCTGAAGACCTTCTACACTGCCATCATCCAGTCTGTCCTCTGCACCTCCATCACTGTCTGGTTTGGATCGGCCTCCAAACAAAACTAAAGTTAGAGTTAGTTTAAGTTGTCTAAACTAAAGTTAGGGACCTAGGGAGAGTTTTTTCAACCAAACTCATTCCATTATTACCTGTGCCCGTCTTTGAATCTGAGAACTGATTTCAGATTTTTCGTTGTTTACCGTAATTTTCGACTATAAGTCGCTCCGGAGTATAAGTCGCACCAGCCATAAAATGCCCAAAAATGTGAAAAAAACATATATAGTAAGTCGCATTTTGGAGGGCAATTTATCCGACAAAATCCAACACCAAGAACAGACATGAACAAGCAACAACAGGCTAAACGATACGGTATGCTAACGTGACAAACACAAACGAGGAGCTGAGAACGGGCCAGACGTAACATTCAGTTATTTAAAAAAAACTATTACATAAATAACACATTTTTAAAACCATCTGTGTCACTCCAATTCATTAAATCCATCGATCACCATTGTTGTCCTTTGTCAACAATGCCGTGTGCCGCGCCCCAGTTTAAATTATTCCACAGCCCCATACAACGATATACAAACTATATTTTAAATAACTATCACATAAACAACAATATTATCAAACCATTTGTGTCACTCCAAATCATTAAATCCATCGATCTAATTTCTCGTCCTTTATGTCATACTGGTGACAGAGGACATGTCCAGAGGATCTGGCGCTTTAAAGTGTTAATTACTTTATTTTATTTTTTCTCTCTATTTTTCTTGTTTTGAATATGTTCAAGATAAAGATATCAAAGCATGTGAAGTGAACAACTATACTAAAAATAACATGTGAAGTGGTCAACTATACTTGTAAGTAAGTGATGTGTTAATGATCAAGTAAACATTTGTGAAAAAAAACATAAGTAAGTCGGTCCTGAATATAAGTCGCCCCCCCACCCAAACAATGAAGAAAAAAAACGCGACTTATAGTCCGAAAATTACGGTAAGCCTTCTTAAACTATAAAGAGAAAAACATGTTGCCTCTAGTGGCGGTTAATTGTCAAAGTCAAAAGTCAAAGTCAAAGTCAAAGTCTGCTTTATTGTCAACGTCTTGACATGCCAAGACACACAAAGAGATCGAAATTACGTTTTCTCTATCCCACGGTGACAAAACATATTACACGATAGTCATACAAGTAAACGACGCAATATAAAAAACAAAAAGGCACAAACAATAAATAATAAGAGTAATAATAAATAATAAATAAACAGATAACACAACAAATAAGAGTCAGTGTGCATACAGACAGTAAAAGTACAGGACGCTACGCAGAACGGGGAAGCGAGTTCAGTGTTGGTGGACCAGGAGAGATCCTCACTGATGTGCACCCCCAGGAACTTGGCGCTGCTCACTCTCTCCACCACAGCACCGTCGATGGTCAGCGGCAGGTGTTGGGTGTGACCCTTCCGGAAGTCCACAACAATCTCCTTGGTCTTGTCGACGTTCAGCAGGAGGTTGTTGTCCCTGCACCACGTGGTCAGAAGGTCAACCTCCAGCCTGTATTGAGTCTCGTCTCCCTTGGTGATGAGACCCACCAGAGTCGTGTCGTCAGCAAACTTCACTATACGGTTGTCGCTGTAGGTTGCAGTGCAGTCATGCGTCAGGAGGGTGAAGAGCATCGGACTGAGCACGCAGCCTTGGGGGGGCCCCGTGCTCACCGTGATGCTGGCGGAGATTTTGTCGCCAACACGTACTACCTGTGGCCTCTGACAGAGGAAGTCCAGTAGCCAGTTGCAGAGGTAGGTACCGAGGCCCAGCGTGTCAAGTTTGCTGATGAGGCGTTGCGGCACAATGGTGTTGAAGGCAGAACTGAAGTCCACAAACAGCAATCTCACATACGAGTCCCTTCTCTCCAGGTGGGTGAGGGCCGAGTGGAGGGCAGAGCAGATGGCATCCTCAGAGGACCGTTTGGCTCGGTACGCAAACTGGAAGGGGTCAATGGTGGGGGGGAGAACGGATCGGATGTGCTCCATGACAAGCCGTTCAAAGCACTTCATGATGATGGGCGTAAGTGCCACGGGGCGGTAGTCATTGAAGCAGGACGGAGCGGGTTTCTTCGGCACAGGTACGATAGTGGCAGCTTTGAAACACGACGGGACGATGGCCTGCTGCAGGGAAGTGTTAAAGATGTCTGTAAAGACATCCGTCAGCTCACCAGCGCAGTCTTTCAGCACTCGACCCGGGATGTTGTCAGGGCCCGCCGCCTTACGGATGTTGATAGCGGCAAGCGCCCTCCTCACACTGTCGGCGGAGAGGCACAGGGGCAGCTCGTGTGAAGGGGGAGTGGCCTTCGGCGGGCAAGTGCTGTTCTGAGCGTCGAAGCGAGCAAAGAAGCGGTTGAGGTTATTGAGCAGACGGCTGGCAGTAGATTTCCGCCATCATTAACTTAATAATTCTTTAACTAACTAATTGGTCATTATTTCATTAATTTGATCCTTAATTACACCATATTCACTACAGTGCAATCTGAAGAAAAAAAATATTAAAAGTATTAAAGTATCTGAATCTGTTGCTTCTCCAGATATAATGACTTTAGAAAATGATTGCACACAGCAGATGGGCGAATGTTTAGCCAACATGAGCTGACAATTCAGCTGTTAATAACTCTTTTCTAAAAAAAATGTACCTTGCTTACTAACCATCCTTCCGCCACTTGATCGTTTGGTTAATTTATGCAAAACAACATGTTTAGTATGTGACGTAAAAGAAAGAGTGTGTTCCGTTCTTTCCTCTACTACCTCCTTCCCTACGTACTCTCCTTCTCAACCTAATCAATACTGACTAATAGCTCTGGAGGGTTTCAGACTATTCATTTCCCTGAAGTATCTAATTAAGTTAATCAAAACCACCTCCATTTTGTGGAAGTCTTAACAGCTGACAACAAACTGTTGTAGCTGCAATTTGTTCACTAGCTTTTATTTTGAGCATGGTTGAGACAAGTCCGCTACGGAATCTTTTTTTTTTCCTTATTTCTATTCACTAATAAGTGCATACGTACTAAAAGCAGCAGACATTCTAATAGATTTTTCCCGCTTGCTATCAATTTAAATATTTAACTCAAAATTCCACAGTTTGGCACTATGAAAATGTTTTCCAATTTTTCCACATCCCTGTCTGGCAGTTTTACTGCATTGATTATTGTAGCTTCAGCTCTCTATATATTTGTAGAATGACAGGTTATCAATATCTAACACTATTAGTGCTCAAGGTTTCGCTGCATTTGAAGTTATATCACAAATTGCTGCCCTACTGGGCACTTTAAATGGTACGGCAATTAACTGCATCATCTGCACAACCGCCGTGTTGTAATTACCACAATACTAGTCACTTTAGTTTTGCTCGATGACTCTCCATTTGCACAGTTGTCATTGTACCAGAGCACTATTTTGTCATAAATGACAACTGTACTTACGTGTCACATCTGTGTCATAGTTGCTTGTTACTGCAATTTTAGTGCAGCTCATACTACCGGAGAAAAATTCCTTGTGTGTGTTTGGTACATGCTTGGCCAATAAAGTCAATTCACATTCCGACTCGCTCGTCCTGCTGGGAGACTTCGACGCTTCAAACAGATTGTTTATGCTGCAGTAGCATTGTTAAATAACAGATTCATATCGAATTTCAATCCACATTCAGAAGGGACCTGAAAATGTCTGACGCAAATTTGATTATCATTAGTGCTCACGTAAGACCTGCAGTCTGTCTGCACTTCATATTTTAAATGTGGCTTTAAGCATAAGAGCTCAAAAAGGGGATAAGAGAAGTAGTTCCCAGTCTATTAAAATGTAATTAGAGAAAACCTCATTACAAGAGTCCAATTGAGCCATGGGGGACGGAGAAATAAACAGCTTTCTGCTTTCTAGTTTATCATTCATCCTTAAAGTAAATGATCAGTTTATGTCAAGTAAACACAAAGAGGGAGGGGAATCCAATGGCTGCAAGTATGTGATGATAATTATATTGGAGTATGTTTGGCAGCAAAAGACATAATTGTCTTGGATTCAGTTCCGAACGAGGGTGGATTGAACATCATAATTCTTTCCAGTCAATCAGTCTTTTCCCACAGATCTGGGTACAAGTTACTCACGCTTTTCTGCCAAGCAGCTCAGAATCAGCGGCTGAGATGATTTCCAACTTTCGATGCGTTGATTTAGTGAGGATATTACATTTACATTTACAATTGTCTGCATACTAATTTGCTCATTTTGCATCATGATTCATAAGACGACAAAAGCACAAACAAAAACACAGATTGCAAGTAATATGAGTCTACGCAGAATGTTGAAGTTTAGATGTTTTGGACTTAAAATTAAAATTAAAAACTGTTGCGTGTCTGTTTTGTTTGTAGTTTATGGAGTTCAGTAGCTTTCACAGTGTTTCATAAGTTCTGCATGGCATTACTATTAATACAAAGACAAAAGCATTGTTGGGTATTGCATGAGCTGTGTTAGTGCCCTATATTGCCTAACATGGGTGAGTACTGGTTCACTACAATTCATAAGCAGCTGTGTTTTCACCACCGAACACAAGATGTTGCATACTTTGGCACCTACCCTGCATGTGTGTATTTTTGTCAACGTGGATGTAAAAAATGTGCGCGTGTGTGCGTGCGTGCATGCATGTGTGCGCGCATGTGTGTGTACACGTGTGTGTGTACGCACGTGTGTGTGTACGCATGTGTGTGTGCGTCTACATGAGAGTGTGTGTGTTTTGTGCATGGCCCTAAGCAAGGAAGAAGTGGTTCAAAGAGCACCGGAAACCTTGATGAAGGAGGTGTGTAATCGGAACTGAAAACCAATAACTGGCTGGTGGTGGAAAGACAGATTCACAAGGAGAATAGGCCAGAAGAAGCTGAATACACACGCACACACACATCAAAAATAAACAAAACTCAAGTTGGTAGTAATTAAACAATAAATAAATGTACACAACATATTAAATCTTTTCTTCAATACTATACTTTTGCGCTATATTCTGACTGTCAGCTGTATGCACACTTGCTCCATTTTTGCTCCTCTTATTTATTTATTTATGTTATTTGTTTATTTATTATTTATTCATCGCTCTTATTTATTTATTGTTTGTGCCTTCTTGTTTTTACTTTTTGTGCTGTTTACTTGTATGTATATTGTTTACCGTTTTTTTTCCATGTATAATGCGCAAAATTTAACTAATTTATTGTCCTAAAATCTGGGGTGCGCATTATACATGGGTACATTTTTTTTGTTTTTTTTATATATATATACGGATATCATACGGAGGCCGCCATTACAGATGCGCTTTCTTCTCCGCTGTTCACTTCAAAAACGCTCCATACAAACACAATGCTCTCGTATCAGACGCTTGCTCGATGGCCTGCTCGTTTGCTGTCACAATGTACCCTACACAAATCCGAAACATTTCATCGCTATTGAGTTTGCTAGCGCATGCGCAGTGATACTGACCGGCAGAATAAAAACCGGTTGTTCCCAAAGATGATCTTTTTTCTGAAATAATTTTACGTTTACGGACTTAAGTAGGAGTCAAAATTTGGGTGCGTATTATACATGGGTACAGGCTTTTTTCCAGCATCCACATGCCATTTTTAGGGGGCGAATTATACATGGGGGCGCATTATACATAGAAAAAAACGGTAATATTTCTTGTCACCGTGGGATAGTGGGAAACGTAATTTCGATCTCATTGTGTGTCTTGACATGTGAAGAAATTGACAATAAAGCAGACTTTGACTTGACTTTGACTTTGATAATGAGATGTGGATGTCTATCTAATAATTGAAAATGTCATTTTAAAAATCCATGGCAGTCGTCTGTAACATCATCATCATCTTATTGAAGAAATGCAAGCAAAAATAATATATGTTCCACTTTCTGGAGTAGAGGTCTACGCACAACAGTAAACAGTAAATGCAAATCAAATGGCTGAAGCAACAGCAACTGCCTTGGTTACGAAATCTGAACTCTCTCATCTCCATACGCACGTTTTGAAGAATATTTACGGAAGCAACGTTTAGTGAAGTCCTTTTAGGCCGGGTACAAATATGTCTTCATAGACTAAATTTGAGTGTTTTCCATTTGATAAATGAAAACAAAAATATTATTGGATGTCCCTGAGAGATTACTTTAATACGATTACCCTGTGTTGTGGGCTGTGTCAAGAGGGATTTTTCACCCCAAAACAATCTAGGCTGACAATCGCAAATGTTAAACCTGTTTAATATTTTTACATGCTAATTCCTTATGTCTTGTGACACCTTGCCGTCTTTCATAGGTCATTCATGGTAAGACAGATATCGTAATGACTTGTAACCAATCACAATGTTGCCGAATCCAGAATTTAAACTCTTTGAGGAGAACTCCGTTAAACCACAAAGATGAAAATAAACTACTAAAGTTATTCAATAGGATAGTGACTATAACTATATTGAACTCATACAATGTGAATTATGTCAATTTGCCAAACACTTGAGCAAATGGTCCATGCTTTCTCATGCATGGAAACAATGGCAATGAGCGGTTTGCATCAGCACCCCAACACTTTAACAGAATATAATATGGATTCATTTACATTCAGGGTCTAAGGCTAAGGATCTATAATAGACAGTGATGGTATGTATTATTGGTCTGCTGCTTTTCATTATGCCGTTAATGATTTTCTGTCAAGTTCAATTGTAAATGAAGGAGGCACAAAATTGTGTGTGGGGGGCGGGATGGGGTGGTGTGGTGTTCAAGGGTGGAAAGGCAGGAGACAGGAAACTCCTAGTGCAACATCACACCAGACTCTAAGGATGTGCGTCTTCATCACTCAGGCCACATGACATGCATCACAATGCACAGGCAACTGATATGCAGCAGATTGTAGCCTGCCTGATGGTCTAGATAATTAGTTATCGACAAAATATGTGACACAAAATAAAAAGGTCTTTCATATTTACATTCTTGCAACCCAGAAGAGAATGAGACAATAATTACACTGGTCAAGAAATTTTTGCTAACCTTTTTTTAACTACAATAGCAAGTAAACCTTTATATATTACATATATAGGTATGTATATAGTATATACTATATACGTATTTATGTATTAGCAATGCTAATATATAAATACGTATATAGCATTATATATAATTTGTTTTTTTACACTGATTCAGAATCTGCTCTTGTTCTTTCCCTAACCCATCAGGTTTTCATAATAATAATGGTAATAATTATAATAATAGTACATATAATATATTATGAATGTCTGTCTTACGCAAGCTGTTATAGGTCAAACGTAAAAACAACAAGATAAAAATGAGAGTATTGCAAAAGAAAGGCATGTGTTAGAAGAAAGTAGACTTTTTTAAATAATCAA